>NW_024869721.1:30538-61393 GCF_013358625.1 Macadamia integrifolia
CAAATTCCATCTCTCCCACTACTGTATATAGGGATCCATGGCAGAGTAGCCTACCTTATTATGCCAACAAGGCTATAACACTAGGGAATTTCATCAACATTAGCCGAACATTAAAAAACAGGTACTTTGGAAATTAGCTGAATGACTCTTTCAGCCCTCCACATCTATCTCGATTGAAAATTCCAATAAGTATGTCTCTTACCAATTGCTCATACAATTTCAACGCATTTAGATTTGATTTTATATATCGGTTTCTATTATTTTGTGGCTTATAATCATCAAGGATCATAACACTTAAAACATTACGAGCCCTGCCTACTCACCCTTCGATTTTTGTTAGAATACTGACTTAGGCATCGAACCCTTTGTCCTAGGGTCACCCTCTAGGCCAGTTTTAAATCTGTGGTTTGCATGTTCTAACAGAGCGGGAAGCTTCATCAACATTAGCCAAACACTCAAAGATGAGCACTTTGGAAATTAGTCGAACGATGCTATCAGCCTTCCACATCTGTTTTGGCTAAAAACCCAACAGGTATGTCTCTTAGTAATTGCTCATACAATTTCAACGTATTTAAATTTTAAGTTTATGCATCGGCTTCTATTATTTTGTGGCTCATAGTTGTCAGGGATTATAACACTCAAAACACTCTCAGCTTTGCCTACTCACACTTCTATTTTTGTCAGAAAATTGACTGAGGCATCGAAGCCATATTCCCGGGGTCACCCTCCGGGTCTGTTTCTAATTTTTGGTTTGCAAGTTCTAACTGAGTGAGAACTTCATCAATATTTTATAAACACTCGAAGACTTGCACTTTAAAATTAGCGGAACGACGCTTTCAGCCCTCCACATTTGTCTCGACTGAAAATCCCAACAGGTATGTCTCTTACCAATGGCTCATGCAATTTTAACGTATTTAAATTTGAGTTTAAATATCGGCTTCTATTGTTTAGTGGCTCATAGTCGTCAGGGGTCATAACACTCAAAACACTTTGAGCTCCACCTACTCACCCTTCCATTTTTGTCAGAATACTCACTTAGGCATCAGAGCCTTCTTCCAGGGGCTCACCCTCCGGGCCAATTTCTTATCTGTGGTTTGTAGGTTCTAAATGAGCGAGAAACTTCATCAACATTAGCCGAGCACTTGAAGATGAGCACTTTGAAAATTAGCCGAATAATGCCTTCAGCTTTCCACATCTGTCTTGCCTGAAAATCCCAACAGATATGTCTCTTACCGATTGCTAATACAATTTAAACACATTTAAAATTAAATTTACGTATTGGCTTCATTTTTATTGTCAGTTTTAGTCGCCAGGGATTATATACTTACACGCAATTGGTCAATATGAGATTAGTTTAACCAAAATTCACAAATATTAAAGTTTTCGAGCAAAATTTTACTCTTCGGAGTCAAAAGTAGCGAACTGACACCGAAACTCATTATATGGTTGAACTTTCCTAATAACTGTAATTTTCTTAATGATAACTTACAATCTATAGAAAAATTTTAAAAGAAACAAATGGAGCCTGTAATTACTATGAACCAGTACGTCACCTAATACAAAAGGGCATCACAGAGAGAATGCTTATTAATCTTTCCATAATTTGAATGCATAATAAAGTATTTTTTTTTAATACTGATTCATACATTCGTTACTTATCCCTTCTGGCCTTGCGCATATCCCTCATAACATTCTCATCTCTGCTACACCCAGAGATAAGGATGTTACGTGGGATCCTCATCTCTGGGTGTAGCAGAGATGGTGATTTTACGTGCGATATATGGCAAGACAAGGAGGGATAAATTAAGGAATGATTGCATGAGAAAGTAAGTGGGGGTCACACGGAATCGAGACAAGCACCGTGACAGCCATTTGAGGTGGTATGGTCATATTCCGCAGAGACCTATGTAATCCTCAGTTTAGAAAAATGACCAAACTCAAATAGAGGGTTCCATAAGAGAAAGGGGCTGACCCAAAATTACTATTAACAAGTGGTTAGGACAAATATACATATGGAAAGGAAAATTAGCTGCCGGACAATGTGTAAATTGGTTGGGATCAGGTTGGACACAAATCTTGCAACGTTCTTATGGGGACTAAATTTTAGCTCCAAATTTACTGAATTCCTTACCGAGTATGCTTCTTTTTACTTTATGTAACCTAATTCTTTTATTTGCAATTTTTGGGTGGCTACATGCTTGAAACCCTAACCGGTTTTTATTCTTACTTAATGAAACTGCTGTACAGCATATAGGGTGGCAGAATTTTATCTTATTGAGTATGTGTACAGCAAAAAGAAGGTTCTAACAGCCCAACCTAGCTGTGAGTAGCATCAACTCTATGTAAAGCCAGGTAGTAGCAATCTTCCAAGCTTGAATCAGCTTTAGTTTGTATCAATTTCAATCCTAGCAACATCTGAACTTCGGGACTGCAGCTTTGCTATCTTCTTGTACAATAATTTCCTTCCTTATAGCTTGTATCAGTAGAAACCTTATGCAGCAGCAAGAGGCTTCATCATTTAGCCTTTTCTTGTACCAACAACAACCAGCAGCAGCAGATGAAGGTGCGGCAGTAGCAATAAGGGCAGCAGCTACAGTCCAACAACCCGCAGCACCAATTGCAACAATTATACGGCAACCCCCTCTCCTTCTTCTTCTTCTTCATCTTCTTACTGTTCCACCATATTATACAGCAGAATAATGGAACAACAGAGGCAGTTTTGAGCTTATAAGGTTCAGCCCTAAGGGTCGTTAGGGCCCGTTTTGAAGAACCAGCAGCAATATGGGTAGCCGTTGTAGTCTAACAACCAGCAGTAGCAGATAAAGGTGCAGCAGTAGCAATAGGGGCAGCAGTTGTAGTCTATGTGCAACAATCCCAGTCCACCACCCTCTCCTTTTTCTTCTTCTTCTTACTGTTCCACTATAGTATACAACAGAAGAATGGAATAACAGAGGCGGTTTTGGTCTTTCAAGGTTCAGCCATAAGGGTCCTTAAGGCTCATTTGGCTGAACAAATCCAACTACAAAATTAGTTCTAAAATTTAATTCTAAAAACTACTTTTAAAACATAAATTTTATAAAATTTAATTACCTTTAATAAGCCGCACCAAATATTGACTTATTAATTTGGATTTGGTCAGCATGATGACCTCTACATGTTAGGTAAGTGTGATGCTTGTGGGTGTTGGCATGTGGGTCCCAATAAAAAATTTTAATTTTTCCTACATTCTGCCGGTCGAACCGATTGGTTAGTTGGCAGTAGGGTATTTTGCTAGTTTATGCATTCTTATACCACTAGCTGTCCTAACCTTTGGGTTCTTGAATCCACCCATTAAAGGACTGGTTCCACTTATTTTTGGCTATTTTTATGCTCCTTCCTTAACCCATGAATTTGCCAAATTCCCTCTCTCCCACTACTGTACATAAGGATCCATGGTAGAGTTGCCTACCTTCTTATGCCAACTAGGCTATAACACTAGGGTCAATTGTTTCCAGTTTAAGGTATTACAACATCATTGGTAGACTTTAAGTGTATGATATGTACTTCGCTCGTCTAAGGGTACGAATATTTGTTCTATTATGCTAAGAGCCCAATTTCTATGTTATAACATTCTATCCATACTTACCACTCTCTTACTTATTTCTTATATTGGTCCATCCGAAAGGTAATTTAAAGAACATATTTGTTCTAAACTATCCCTGACTCAACTATTTCATATCAAGATATAAACTAATAGAAATCCTACAACCTTCTTATAAGTATTATCGCTAGACCTTCCTAAGTTACTTGATTACTTGTCATATAATTTGCACTACTTCTAAGTAATTGTGAGTACTTTTCATATAATTACCGTCCTTTCAAGTTATTGACTGTACTTGTCATATATGAGATCTACCAACCCAGCTCAAATGGTGATCGCTCAATCAAAACCATAGAGTTCACATCGACAATTACAGCAAACAACCAACCAATAAGTAGAGCCACCAACCACCATATAAAGAAGACCTAAACTGATTTTTAGGGTAAGACACTTAGAACACTCAGAACTCTGTCTACTCACCCTTCTATTTTTATCAAAATACTGACTTAGGCATCGGAGACTTCTTCCTGGGGTCACCCTTCAAGCCAGTTTCTTATCTGTGGTTTACAGTTCTAACTAAGTGGGAAACTTCATCAACATTAACCGAACACTCGATGATGAGAACATTGGAAATTAGTCAAATGATGCTATCAGCCCTCCACATCTGTTTCGATTGAAAACACCAAAAGGTATGTCCCTTACCAATTGCTCATAAAATTTCAATGCATTTAAATTTTAAGTTTATTTATCGTCTTCTATTATTTTGTGGCTCATAGTCGTAAGAGATCATTACACTCAGAACACTCTAAGCTTTGTTGAATGACCCTTCTTTTTATCAGAATACTGACATAAGCATCAGAGCCTCCTTCCCGGGGTCACCCACTGGGCCAGTTTCTTATCTGTGGTTTGCAAGATCTAATTGAGCGGGAAACGTCATCAACATTAGCCAAAAACATAAGGACTTGCACTTTAAAAATTAGCCAAATGATGCTTTTAACCCCCCACATCTATCTCGACTGAAAATCCTAACAGGTATGTCTCCTACCAATTGCTCATAAAATTTCAATGCGTTTAAATTTGAGTTTATATAACAACTTCTATTGTTTTGCGGCCCATTGTCGTCACGGATCAGAGCACTCAGAACACTCTTAGCTCTGCCTACTCACCCTTCAATTTTTTTTAGAATACTGACTTAGGCATCGGAGCCTTCTTCTCGGGGTCACCCTGGTCTAGTTTCTTATCTATGGTTTACAGGTTCTTACGGAGTGGGAAACTTCTTTAACACTAGCCGAACACTCAAAGATGAGTCCATTAAAAATTAGCCGAACGACGCGGTCAGTCCTCCACATCTGTTTTGGCTGAAAAACCAACAGGCATGTCTCTTACTGATTGCTCATACAATTTCAAAGTATTTAAATTTTAAGTTTATGTATCGGCTTATATTGTTTTGTGGCTCATAGTCGTCTGAGATTATTACACTCAGAACACTCTGAGCTTTGCCGACTGACCCTTCTTTTTTATCACAATACTGACTTAAGCATCAGAGCCTCCTTCCCGGGGTCACCCACCTGGCCAGTTTCTTATATGTGGTTTACAGGTTCTAATAGAGCTGGAAACTTCATCAACATTAACCAAAAACTTAAAGTCTTGCACTTTAAAAATTAGTTGAATGATGCTTTCAGCCCTCTTCATCTGTCTCGACTGAAAATCTCAACATGTATGTCCCCTACCAATTACTAATGAAATTTCAATGCATTTGAATTTGAGTTTATATATCGGCTTCTATTGTTTTATGGCTCATAGTCATCAGGGATGATAACACTCAGAACACTCTGAGCTCTGCCTACTCACCCTTTAATTTTTGTTAGAATACTAACTTGTACAAATTTATGAGTACTTGTCATATATGACATCTGCCAACACAGCTCAAATGGCGATCGCTCAATCAAAAGCTCACTAGTTCACATCGGTAAAGATAGTAAACAGTCAACCGATAAGGAGAGCCACCAACCACTATATAAAGAAGACTTAAACTGATTTTTAAGGTAAGACACTTAGAACACTCAGAACTCTATCTACTCACCCTTTTATTTTTATCAGAATACTGACTTAGGCATTGGAGACTTCTTCCTTGCGTCACCCTCCGGCCAGTGTCTTATATGTGGTTTACAGGTTCTAACTAAGCGGGAAACTTCATCAACATTAGCCGAACACTCGAAGACAAGAACATTGAATTTTAGTCAAATGATGCTTTTAGCCCTCCACATCTGTTTTGGCTGAAAATACAAACAGGTATGTCCCTTACCAATTACTCATAAAATTTTAACGCATTTAAATTTTAAGTTTATGTATCGGCTTCTATTATTTTGTGGCTCATAGTCATCAGAGATCATTACACTCAGAACACTCTGAGCTTTGCCGACTGACCCATCTATTTTGTTAGAATACTGACTTAAGCATAGGAGCCTCCTTCCCGGGGTCACCCACCTGGCCAGTTTCTTATCTGTGGTTTGCAGGTTCTAATAGGGCGGGAAACTTCATCAACATTAGCCAAAAACTTAAAGTCTTGCACTTTAAAAATTAGCCGAATGATGCTTTCAGCCCTCTACATCTGTCTCGACTGAAAATCTCAACAGGTATGTCTCCTACCAATTGCTTACAAAATTTTAATGCATTTAAATTTGAATTTATATATGAGCTACTATTTTTTCGTGGCTCATAGTCGTCAGGGATCATAACACTCAGAACACTCTGAGGTCTGTCTACTCACCCTTTAATTTTTGTCAGAATACTAACTTGTAAAAAATTATGAGTACTTGTCATATATGAGATCTGCCAACACAGCTCAAAGGGTGATCGCTTAATCAAAAGCTCACGAGTTCACATAGGCAAAGATAGCAAACAGTCAACCAATAAGGAGAGCCACCAACCACAATATAAAGAAGACTTAAAAATTGATTTTTAGGGTAAGACACTTAGAACACTCAGAACTTTGTCTACTCACCCTTCTATTTTTATCAGAATACTGACTTAGGCATCGGAGACTTCTTCCTGGGGTCACCCTTCGAGCCAGTTTCTTATATGTGGTTTACAAGTTCTAACTAAGCAGGAAACTTCATCAATATTAGTCGGACCCTCGATGACGAGAATATTAAAAATTAGTCAAATGATGCTTTCAGCCCTCTACATTTGTTTCGACTGAAAATACAAATAGGTATGTGCCTTACTAATTGGTCGTAAAATTTTAACGCATTTAAATTTTAAGTTTATGTATCGGATTCTATTATTTTGTGGCTCATAGTCGTCAGAGATCATTACACTCAGAACACTCTGAGCTTTGTCGAATGACCCTTCTATTTTTATTAGAATACTGACATAAGCATCAGAGCCTCCTTCCCGGAGTCACCCACTGGGCCAGTTTCTTATCTGTGGTTTACAGGATCTAACTGAGCAGGAAACGTCATCAACATTAGCCAAAAATATAAAGACTTGCACTTTAAAAATTAGCCAAATGATGCTTTCAACCCCCCACATCTATCTCGACTGAAAATCCAAACAGGTATGTCTCCTGCCAATTGCTCATAAAATTTCAATGCATTTAAATTTGAGTTTACATAACAGCTTCTACTATTTTGAGGCTCATAGTCGTCAGGGATCATAACACTCATAACACTCTTAGCTCTTCCTACTCACCCTTCAATTTTTGTTAGAATACTGACTTAGGCATCGGAGCCTTCTTCTCGGGGTCACCCTGGGCTAGTTTATTATCTATGGTTTACAGGTTCTTACGGAGTGGGAAACTTCTTTAACACTAGCCGAACACTCAAAGATGAGTCCATTGGAAATTAGCCGAATGATGCGGTCAGTCCTCCACATCTGTTTTAGCTGAAAAACCAACAGGCATGTCTCTTACTAATTGCTCATACAATTTCAAAGTACTTAAATTTTAAGTTTATGTATCAGCTTATATTGTTTTGTGGCTCATAGTCGTCTGAGATTATTACACTCAGAACACTCTGAGCTTTGCCGACTGACCCTTCTTTTTTATCAGAATACTGACTTAAGCATCGGAGCCTCCTTCCCGGGGTCACCCACCTGGCCAATTTCTTATATGTGGTTTACAAGTTCTAATAGAGCGGGAAACTTCATCAACATTAGCCAAAAACTTAAAGTCTTGCACGTTAAAAATTCGCCAAATGATGCTTTCAGCCCTCTACATCTGTCTCGACTGAAAATCTCAACAGGTTTGTCTCCTACCAATTACTAATAAAATTTCAATGCATTTGAATTTGAGTTTATATATCGGCTTCTATTGTTTTGTGGCTCATAGTCGTCAGGGATCATAACACTCAGAACACTCTGAGCTCTGCCTACTCACCCTTCAATTTTTGTCAGAATACTGACTTTTAAAAAACTATGAGTACTTGTCATATATGAGATCTGCCAACATAGCTCAAATGGTGATCGCTCAATCAAAAGCTCATGAGTTCACATCGGCAAAGATAGTAAATAGTCAACTAATAAGGAAAGCCACCAACCACTATATAAAGAAGACTTAAACTGATTTTTAAGGTAAGACACTTGGAACACTCATAACTCTATCTACTCACACTTCTATTTTTATCAGAATACTGACTTAGGCATCGGAGACTTCTTCCTGGGGTCATCCTCCGACCAGTGTCTTATCCATGGTTTACAGGTTCTAACTAAGCAGGAAACTTCATCAACGTTAGCCGAACACTCGAAGACGAGAACAATGGAAATTAGTCAAATGATGCTTTCAGCCCTCCACATCTGTTTTGGCTGAAAATACCAATAGGTATGTCCCTTACCAATTACTCATAACATTTTAACGCATTTAAATTTTAAGTTTATGTATCGGCTTCTATTATTTTGTGGCTCATAGTCATCAGAGATCATTACACTCAGAACACTCTGAGCTTTGCCGACAGACCCCTCTATTTTATCAGAATACTGACTTAAGCATAGGAGCCTCCTTCTCGGGGTCACCCACCTGGCCAGTTTCTTATCCGTGGTTTGCAGGTTCTAATTGAGCTGGAAACTTCATCAACATTAGCCAAAAACTTAAAGTCTTGCACTTTAAAAATTAGCCGAATGATGCTTTCAACCCTCTACATTTGTCTCGACTGAAAATCTCAACAGGTATGTCTCCTACCAATTGCTTACAAAATTTCAATGCATTTAAATTTAAATTAATATATCGGCTTCTATTTTTTTGTGGCTCATAGTTGTCAGGGATCATAACACTCAGAACACTCTGAGCTCTTTCTACTCACCCTTCAATTTTTGTCAGAATACTAACTTGTAAAAAATTATGAGTACTTGTCATATATGAGATCTGCCAACACAGCTCAAATGGTGATCGCTCAATCAAAAGCTCACGAGTTCACATCGGCAAAGATAGCAAACAGTTAACCAATAAGGAGAGCCACCAACTACTATATTTGTTCCTGACTCAACTATTTCATATCAAGATGTAAACTAATAGAAATCCTACAACCTTTTTATAAGTATTATCGCTAGACCTTCCTAAGTTACTTAGATTACTTGCCACATAATTTGCACTACTTCTAAGTAATTGTGAGTACTTTTCATATAATTACCACCCTTTCAAGTTATTGACTGTACTTGTCATATATGAGATCAACCAACCCAGCTCAAATGGTAATCGCTCAATCAAAAGCGTATGAGTTCACATCGATCAATACAGCAAACATCCAACCAATAAGTAGAGCCACCAACCACCATATAAAGAAGACTTAAACTGATTTTTAGGGTAAGACACTTAGAACACTCAAAACTCTGTCTACTCACCCTTCTATTTTTAGCCGAATACTAACTTAGGCATCGGAGACTTCTTCCTGGGGTCACCCTCCAAGCTAGTTTCTTATCTGTGGTTTACAGGTTCTAACTAAATGGGAAACCTCATCAACATTAGCCGAACACTCGAAGATAAGAATATTAAAAATTAGTCAAATGATGCTTTCAGCCCTCTACATTTGTTTCGACTGAAAATACCAATAGGTATGTGCCTTACTAATTGGTCGTAAAATTTTAACGCATTTAAATTTTAAGTTTATGTGTCGGATTCTATTATTTTGTGGCTCACAGTAGTCAGAGATCATTACACTCAGAACCCTCCAAGCTTTGCCTACTAACCCTTCTATTTTTATCAGAATACTGACTTAAGCATCGGAGCCTCCTTCCCGGGGTCACCCACCTGGCCAGTTTCCTATATGTGGTTAACAGGTTCTAATAGAGCAGGAAACTTCATCAACCTTAGCCAAAAACTTAAAGTCTTGCACTTTAAAAATTAGCCAAATGATGCTTTTAGCCCTCTACATCTGTCTCGACTGAAAATCTTAATAGGTATGTCTCCTACCAATTTCTAATAAAATTTTAATGCATTTGAATTTGAGTTTATATATCGGCTTCTATTGTTTTGTGGCTCATAGTCGTCAGGGATCATAACACTCTGAGCTCTGTCTACTCACCCTTCAATTTTTGTCAGAATACTAACTTGTAAAAAATTATGAGTACTTGTCATATATGAGATCTGCCAACACACCTTAAATGGTGATCGCTCAATCAAAAGCTCACGAGTTCACATCGGCAAAGATAGCAAACAGTTAACCAATAAGGAGAGCCACCAACCACTATATAAAGAAGACTTAAAAATTGATTTTTAGGGTAAGACACTTAGAACACTCAGAACTCTGTCTACTCACCCTTCTATTTTTATCAGAATACTGACTTAGGCATCAGAGACTTCTTCCTGAGGCCACCTCCGAGCCAGTTTCTTATCTGTGGTTTAAAGGTTCAAACAAAGCGGGAAATTTCATCAACATTAGCCGGACACTCGAAGACGAGAATATTAAAAATTAGTCAAACGATGCTTTCAGCCCTCTACATTTGTTTTGACTAAAAATACCAATAGGCATGTGCCTTACTAATTGGTCGTAAAATTTAAAATTTTAATGCATTTAAATTTTAAGTTTATGTATCGAATTCTATTATTTTTTGACTCATAGTCGTCAAAGATCATTACACTCAGAACCCTCTGAGCTTTGCCTATTGACCCTTCTATTTTTATCAGAATACTGACTTAAGCATCGGAGCATGCTTCATGGGGTCACCCACCGGGCCAGTTTCTTATCTATGGTTTGCAGGTTCTAATAGAGCTGGAAACTTCATCAACATTAGCCAAAAACTTAAAGTCTTGCTCTTTAAAAATTAGCCGAATGATGCTTTCAGCCCTCTACATCTATCTCGACTGAAAATCTCAACAGGTATGTCTCCTACCAATTGCTAATAAAATTTCAATGCATTTAAATTTAAGTTTATATATCGGCTTGAATTGTTTTGTGGCTCATAGTCGTTAGGCATCATAACACTCATAACACTCTGAGCTCTAGCTACTCACCCTTCAATTTTTGTCAGAATACTGACTTAGGCATCGGAGCCTTCTTCTTGGGGTCACCCTGGGCTAGTTTCTTGTCTATGGTTTACAAGTTCTTTCTGAGTGGGAAACTTCATTAACATTAGCCGAACACTCAAAGATGAGCACTTTTGAAATTAGCCGACTGACGCTGTCAGTCCTCCACATCTGTTTTCGCTGAAAACCCAATCCGTATGTCTCTTACTGATTGCTCATAGAATTTCAAAGTATCTAAATGTTAAGTTTATGTATCGGCTTATATTTTTTTATGGCTCAAAGTCGTTAAAGATCATTACACTCAGAACACTCTGAGCTTTGCTGACTGACCCTTCTATTTTTATCAGAATACTGACTTAAACATCGCGAAGCCTCCTTCCCGGGGTCACCCACCTGGCCAATTTCTTATCTGGGGTTTGCAGGTTCTAATAGAGCAGGAGACTTCATCAACATTAGCCAAAAAATTAAAGCCTTGCACTTTAAAAATTAGCCGAATGATGCTTTCAGCCCTCTACATCTGTCTCGACTAAAAATCCCAATAGGTATGTCTTCTACCAATTGCTCATAAAATTTCAATACATCTAAATTTGAGTTTATATATTGGCATCTATTGTTTTGTGGCTCATAGTCGTCAGGGATCATAACACTCAGAAAACTATGAGCTTTGCCTACTCACACTTCTATTTTTGTCAGAAAATTGACTGAGGCATCGAAGCCATATTCCTTGGGTGACCCTCGGGGTCTGTTTCTAATTTGTGGTTTGCAAGTTCTAACTGAGTGAGAACTTCATCAATATTTTTTAAACACTCTAAGACTTGCACTTTAAAATTAGCCGAATGAAGATTTCAGCCCTCCATACTTGTCTCGACTGAAAATCCCAACAGGTATGTCTCTTACCAATGGCTCATGCAATTTCAACGTATTTAAATTTGAGTTTATATATCGGCTTCTATTTTTTAGTGGCTCATAGTCATCAGGGGTCATAACACTCAAAACCCTTTGAGCTTCACCTACTCACCCTTCCATTTTTGTCAGAATACTAACTTAGGCATCGGAGCCTTCTTCCAGGGGTTCACCCTCTGGGCCAATTTCTTATCTGTGGTTTGTAGGTTCTAAATGATAGAGAAACTTCATCAACATTAGCCGAGCACTTGAAGATGAGCACTTTAAAAATTAGCTGAATAATGCCTTCAGCTCTCCACATTTGTCATGCCTGAAAATCCCAACAGATATGTCTCTTACCGATTGCTAATACAATTTAAACACATTTAAAATTAAATTTACGTATCGGCTTCATTTTTATTGTCAGTTTTAGTCGTCAGGGATTATATAGTTACACACAATTGGTCAATATGAGATTAGTTTAACCAAAATTCATAAATATTAAAGTTTTCAAGCAAAATTTTACTCTTCTGAGTCGAAAGTAGCGAACTGATACCGAAACTCATTATATGGTTGAACTTTCCTAATAACTGTAATTTTCTTAATGATAACTTACAATCTATAGACAAATTTTAAAAGAAACAAATGGAGCCTATAATTACTGTGAACCAGTACGTCACCTAATACAAAAGGGCATCACAGAGAGAATGCTTATTAATTTTTCCATAATTTGAATGCATAATAAAGTATTTTTTTTTAATACTGATTCATACATTCGTTACTTATCCCTTCTGACCTTGCGCATATCCCTCATAACATTCTCATCTCTGCTACACCCAGAGATAAGGATGTTACGTGGGATCCTCATCTCTGGGTGTAGCAGAGATGGTGATTTAATGTGCGATATATGGCAAGACGAGGGGGGATAAATTAAAGAATGATTGCATGAGAAAGTAAGTGGGGGTCACACCGACTAGAGACAAGCACTATGACAGCCATTTGAGGTGGTATGGTCATATTCCGTGGAAACCTCTGTAATCCTCAGTTTAGAAAACTGACCAAACTCAAATAGAGGGTTCCATAAGAGAAAGGGGCAGACCTAAAATTACTATTAACAAGTGGTTAGGACATATATACATATGGAAAGGAAAATTAGCTGCCGGACGATGTGTAAATTGGTTTAGATCAGGTTGGAAAAAAATCTTACAACGTTCTTATTAGTATTATTGTTAGACCTTCTTAAGTTATTGGGATTACTTTTCATATAATTTGCATGAATTTTAAGTTACTTAGAGTATTTTTCATGTAATTTGTTGCTCTTTTACGTTATTGAATGTACTTATCATATATGAGATCTACCACCTCAGCTAGAATGGTGTTCGCTCGATCAAAAGCTTACGAGTCCATGTCGGCAAGGATAAAAACCAGCCATCCAATGGGAAGAGACACAGTCCACAATATAAAGAAGATTTAAACTTATTTTATGGTACGACACTCAGACACTCAGAGCTCTGCCTACTGTCCCTTCCATTTTTATCAGGATACTGACTTAGGCATTGGAGCCGTCTTCCAAGGGTCACCCTCCAGGCTAGTTTTTTATCTATGGTTTGCAGGTTCTATTGAGCAGGAAATTTCAGAAACATTAGCCGAACAATCATAGATAAGAACTGCGAAAATTTGCTAAATGTCACTTCTAGGTATCTTCTTGTCCCTACGGTCATTTTAAAGCCCTCAAAATCACCAAATTCCTGAGTTAAAATTCTGCCTTAACAAACTTTCAAATTTCTTCCCAATTTGTATACTTAAACCTTATAATTCTGTAATCAGAAATTTCCCACCTCCCATACTGATTTAATTGGACCTGGACTATTATAAAAAGTATGGATGAGCCACACTCCAACTCCAATCCAACTCAAGTAGGGAGCGAAAAAAATGACAGTGTCGAATTGGAGCATTCTTATATGATTTCTTAAACAAAATTAGGTAAGAACTCATGGCATGCATGATACCCAATACTAGTTAACTAAATTTACTACTCCCATCTTTAATTACTAATTTATACCATGCATGCTAATATTCCACCCAATTGGATTTCCCATAGATGGGTAAATGCTAAATTAAAACCCTAAACTCCTATTAAATTTAGGAATTCTTCCACTTAGTACAAAATACTTATATGGGCACTAAATTTTAGTTCCAAATTTACTGAATTCCTAACCAAGTATGCTTCTTTCTATTTTATGTAACCTAATTCATTTATTTGCAAATTTTGGGTGGCTGCATGCTTGAAACCTTAACCGGTTTTTGTTCTTACTTAATGAAACTGCTGTACAGCATATAGGGTGGCAGAATTTTATGTTATTGAGTATGAGTACAGCAAAAAGAAGGTTCTAACAGCCCAACCTAGCTGTGAGTCGCATCAGCTCTATGTACAGCCAGGTAGTAGCAATCTTCCAAGCCTGAATCAGCTTTAGTTTGTAGCAATTTCAGTCCTAGCAACATCTGAACTTCGGGACTGCAGCTTTGCTATCTTCTTATAAAATAATTTCATTCCTTATAGCTTGTGTCAGTAGCAACCTTATGCAGCAGCAAGAGGCTTAATCATTTAGCCTTTGCTTGTACCAACAACAACCAGCAGCAGCAGCAAATGAAGGTGCGGCAGTAGCAATAGGGGCAGCAGCTACAGTCCAACAACCAGCAGCACCAATTGCAATAGGGGCAGCAACTACAATCCACATTTAACAGCCCCCCTCTCCTTCTTCTTCTTCTTCTTCATCTTCTTACTGTTTCACCATAGCATACAGCAGAATAATGGAACAACAGAGGCAGTTTTGAGCTTATAAGGTTCAGCCCTAAGGGTCGTTAGGGCCCGTTTTGAAGAACCAGTAGCAATATGGGTAGCTTTTGTAGTCCAACAACCAGCAGTAGCAGATAAAGGTGTAGCAGTAGCAATAGGGGCAGCAGTTGCAGTCTATGTGCAACAATCCCAGTCCACCACCCTCTCCTTTTCCTTCTTCTTCTTACTGTTCCACCATAGTATACAACAGAAGAATGGAATAACAAAGGCGGTTTTGGTCTTTCAAGGTTCAGCCCTAAGGGTCCTTAAAGCTCATTTGGCTGAACAAATCCAACTACAAAATTAGTTCTAAAATTTAATTCTAAAAACTACTTTTAAAACATAAATTATATAAGATTTAATTACCTTTAATAAGCCCCACCAAATATTGACTTATTAAGTTGGATTTGGTCAGCATGATGACCTCTACATGTTGGGTAAGTGCGATGCCTGTGGGTGTTGGCATGCGGGTCCCAATAAAAATTTTAATTTTTCCTACATTCTGCCAGTCGAACCGACTGGTTAGTTGGCAGTAGGGTATCTTGCTAGTTTATGCATTCTTATACCACTAGCTGTCCTAACCTTTGGGTTCTTGAATCCACCCATTAAAGGACTGGTTCCACTTATTTTTGGCTATTTTTATGCTACTTCCTTAGCCCATGAATTTTCCAAATTCCCTCTCCCACTACTGTACATAAGGATCCATGGCAGAGTTGCCTACCTTCTTATGCCAACTAGGCTACAACACTAGGGTCAGTTGCTTCCAGTTTAAGGTATTACAACATCATTAGTAGACTTTAAGTGTATGATATGTACTTCGCTCATCTAAGGGTAAGAATATTTGTTCTATTATGCTAGGAGCCCAATTCCTATGTTATAATATTCTGTCTATACTTACCACTCTCTTACTTATTTCTTATATTGGTCCATCCGAAAGATAATTTGAAGAACATATTTGTTCTAAACTGTCCCTGACTCAACTATTTCATATCAAGATGTAAACTAATAGAAATCCTACAACCTTCTTATAAGTATTATCGCTAGACCTTCCTAAGTTACTTAGATTACTTGTCATATAATCTGCACCACTTCTAAGTAATTGTGAGTACTTTTCATATAATTACCGCCCTTTCAAGTTATTGACTGTACTTGTCATATATGAGATCTACCAACCCAGCTCAAATAGTGATCGCTCAATCAAAAGCTTACGAGTTCACATCGACAAATACAGCAAACAGCCAACCAATAAGTAGAGCCACCAACCACTATATAAAGAAGACTTAAACTGATTTTTAGGGTAAGACACTTAGAACAGTCAAAACTCTGTCTTCTCACCCTTCTATTTTTATCAGAATACTGACTTAGGCATCGGAGACTTCTTCCTGGGGTCACCCTCCGAGCCAGTTTCTTATCTGTGGTTCACAGGTTCTAACTAAGTGGGAAACTTCAACAACATTAACCGAACACTCGATGATGAGAACATTGGAAATTAGTCAAATGATGCTATCAGCCCTCCACATCTGTTTCGACTGAAAACACCAATAGGTATTTCCCTTACCAATTGCTCATAAAATTTTAATGCATTTAAATTTTAAGTTTATCTATCGTCTTCTATTATTTTGTGGCTCATAGTCGTCAGAGATCATTACACTCAGAACACTCTGAGCTTTGCCGAATGACCCATCCATTTTAATCAGAATATTGACATAAGCATCAGAGCCTCCTTCCCGGAGTCACCCACTGGGCCAGTTTCTTATATGTGGTTTGCAGGATCTAACTGAGCGGGAAACGTCATCAACATTAGTCAAAAACATAAAGACTTGCACTTTAAAAATTAGCCAAATGATGCTTTCAACCCCCCACATCTATCTCGACTGAAAATCCAAATAGGTATGCCTCTTACCAATTGCTCATAAAATTTCAATGCATTTAAATTTGAGTTTATATAATGGCTTCTATTGTTTTGTGGCCCATTTTCGTCACGGATCATAGCACTCATAACACTCTTAGCTCTGCGTACTCACCCTTCAATTTTTGTTAGAATACTGACTTAGGCATCGGAGCCTTCTTCTCGGGGTCACCCTGGGCTAGTTTCTTATCTATGGTTTACAGGTTCTTACGGAGTGGGAAACTTCTTTAACACTAGCCGAACACTCAAAGATGAGTCCATTAGAAATTAGCCGAACGACGCGGTCAGTCCTCCACATCTGTTTTGGCTGAAAAATCAACAGGTATGTCTCTTACTAATTGCTCATACAATTTCAAAGTAATCAGATTTTAAGTTTATGTATCGGCTTATATTGTTTTATGGCTCAAAGTTGTCTGAGATTATTACACTCAGAACACTCTGAGCTTTGCCGACTGACCCTTCTTTTTTATCAGAATACTGACTTAAGCATCGGAACCTCCTTCCCGGGGTCACCCACCTGGCCAATTTCTTATATGTGGTTTACAGGTTCTAATAGAGCGGGAAACTTCATCAACATTAGCCAAAAACTTAAAGTTTTGCACTTTAAAAATTAACCGAATGATGCTTTTAGCCCTCTACATCTGTCTCGACTGAAAATCTCAATAGGTATGTCTCCTACCAATTACTAATGAAATTTTAATGCATTTGAATTTGAGTTTATATATCGGCTTCTATTATTTTGTGGCTCATAGTCATCAGGGATCATAACACTCAGAACACTCTGAGCTCTGTCTACTCACCCTTCAATTTTTGTCAGAATACTAACTTGTAAAAAATTATGAGTACTTGTCATATATGAGATATGCCAACACAGCTCAAATGGTGATCGCTCAATCAAAAGCTCACGAGTTCACATCGGCAAAGATAACAAACAGTCAACCAATAAGGAGAGCCACCAACCACTATATAAAGAAGACTTAAAAATTGATTTTTAGGGTAAGACACTTAGAACACTCAGAACTCTGTTTACTCACCCTTATATTTTTATCAGAATACTGACTTAGGCATCGGAGACTTCTTCCTGGGGTCACCCTCCGAGCCAGTTTCTTATCTGTGGTTTACAGGTTCTAACTAAGTGGGAAATTTCATCAACATTAGCCGGACACTCGAAGACGAGAATATTAAAAATTAGTCAAACGATGCTTCCAGCCCTCTACATTTGTTTCGACTGAAAATACCAATAGGTATGTGCCTTACTAATTGGTCGTAAAATTTTAACTCATTTAAATTTTAAGTTTACGTATCGGATTCTATTATTTTGTGGCTCATAGTCGTCAGAGATCATTACACTCAGAACCCTCTGAGCTTTGCCTATTGACCCTTCTATTTTTATCAAAATACTGACTTAAGCATCGGAGCATGCTTCATAGGGTCACCCACCTGGCCAGTTTCTTAACTGTGGTTTGCAGGTTCTAATAGAGCTGGAAACTTCATCAACATTAGCCAAAAACTTAAAGTCTTGCTCTTTAAAAATTAGCCGAATGATGCTTTCAGCCCTCTACATCTATCTCGACTGAAAATCTCAACAGGTATGTCTCCTACCAATTGCTAATAAAATTTCAATGCATTTAAATTTAAGTTTACATATCAGCTTCAATTGTTTTGTGGCTCATAGTCGTTAGGCATTATAACACTCAGAACACTCTGAGCTCTAGCTACTCACCCTTCAATTTTTTTCAGAATACTGACTTAGGCATCGGAGCCTTCTTCTCGGGGTCACCCTGGGCTAGTTTCTTATCTATGGTTTACAGGTTCTTACTGAGTAGGAAACTTCATTAACATTAGCCGACCACTCAAAGATGAGCAGTTTTGAAATTAGCCAAACGACGCTGTCAGTCCTCCACATCTGTTTTCGCTGAAAACCCAATCCGTATGTCTCTTACTGATTGCTCATAGAATTTCAAAGTATCTAAATGTTAAGTTTATGTATCGGCTTATATTTTTTTATGGCTCAAAGTCGTTAAAGATCATCACACTCAGAACACTCTGAGCTTTGCTGACTGACCCTTCTATTTTTATCAGAATACTGACTTAAGCATCGAAGCCTCCTTCCCGGGGTCACCCACCTGGCCAGTTTCTTATCTGTGGTTTGCAGGTTCTAATAGAGCAGGAGACTTCATCAACATTAGCAAAAGAATTAAAGTCTTGCACTTTAAAAATTAGCCGAATGATGCTTTCAGCCCTCTACATCTGTCTCGACTAAAAATCCCAATAGGTATGTCTCCTACCAATTGCTCATAAAATTTCAATACATCTAAATTTGAGTTTATATCTTGGCATCTATTGTTTTGTGGCTCATAGTCGTCAGGGATCATAACACTCAGAACACTATGAGCTTTGCCTACTCACACTTCTATTTTTGTCAGAAAATTGACTGAGGCATCGAAGCCATATTCCCAGGGTCACCCTCGGGGTCTGTTTCTAATTCGTGGTTTGCAAGTTCTAACTGAGTGAGAACTTCATCAATATTTTTTAAACACTCTAAGACTTGCACTTTAAAATTAGCCGAATGACGCTTTTCAGCCCTCCATACTTGTCTCGACTGAAAATCCCAACAGGTATGTCTCTTACCAATGGCACATGCAATTTCAACACATTTAAATGTGAGTTTATATATCAGCTTCTATTGTTTAGTGGCTCATAGTCATCAGGGGTCATAACACTCAAAGCACTTTGAGCTCCACATACTCACCCTTCCATTTTTGTCAGAATACTAACTTAGGCATCGGGGCCTTCTTCCAGGGGTTCACCCTCTGGGCCAATTTCTTATCTGTGGTTTGTAGGTTCTAAATGAGCGGGAAACTTCATCAACATTAGCCGAACACTTGAAGATAAGCACTTTAAAAATTATCCGAATAACATCTTCAGCTCTCCACATCTGTCTTGCCTGAAAATCCCAACAGATATGTCTCTTACCGATTGCTAATATAATTTAAACACATTTAAAATTAAATTTACGTATCAGCTTCATTTTTATCGTCAGTTTTAGTCACCAAGGATTATATACTTATAAGCAATTGGTCAATATGAGATTAGTTTAACCAAAATTCACAAATATTAAAGTTTTCGAGCAAAATTTTACTCTTCGGAGTCCAAAGTAGCGAACTGATACCGAAACTAGTTATATGGTTGAACTTTCCTAATAACTGTAATTTTCTTAATGATAACTTACAATCTATAGAAAAATTTTAAAAGAAACAAATGGAGCCTATAATTACTGTGAACCAGCATGTCACCTAATACAAAAGGGCATCACAGAGAGAATGCTTATTAGTTTTTCCATAATTTGAATGCATAATAAAGTATTTTTTTTTTTTAATGTTGATTCATACATTCGTTACTTATCCCTTCTGGCCTTGCACATATCCCTCATAACATTCTCATCTCTGCTACACCCAGAGATAAGGATGTTACATGGGATCCTCATCTCTGGGTGTAGCAGAGATGGTGATTTTTTGTGCGATATATGGCAAGACGAGGAGGGATAATTAAGGAATGATTGCATGAGAAAGTAAGTGGGGTTCACACCGACTCGAGACAAGCACCGTGACAGCCATTTAAGGTGGTATGGTCATATTCCGTGGGGACCCATGTAATCCTCAGTTTAGAAAAATGACCAAACCCAAATAGAGGGTTCCAGAAGAGAAAGGGGCCGACCTAAAATTACTATTAACTAGTGGTTAGGACATATATACATATGGAAAAGAAAATTAGCTGCCGGACAATGTGTAAATTGGTTGGGATCAGGTTGGACACTAATCTTGCAACGTTCGTATAAGTATTATTGTTAGACCTTCTTAAGTTATTGGGATTACTTTTGATATAATTTGCATGAATTTTAAGTTACTTAGAGTATTTTTCATATAATTTGTTGCTCTTTTACGTTATTGAATGTACTTATCATATATGAGATCTACCACCTCAGCTAGAATGGTGTTTGCTCGATCAAAAGCTCACGAGTCCACGTCGGCAAGGATAGCAACCAGCCATCCAATGGGAAGAGACACAGTCCACGATATAAAGAAGATTTAAACTTATTTTATGGTACGACACTCAGAACACTCAGAGCTCCGCCTACTGTCCCTTCCATTTTTATCAGAATACTGACTTAGGCATTGGAGCCTTCATCCCAGGGTCACCCTCCAGGCCAGTTTTTTATCTATGGTTTGCAGGTTCTATTGAGCGGGAAATTTCAGAAACATTAGCCGAGCACTCATAGATAAGAAATACGAAAATTTGCTAAATGTCACTTCTAGGTATCTCCTTGTCCCTAGGGTCATTTTAAAGCCCTCAAAATCACCAATTTCCTGAGTTAAAATTCTGCCTTAACAAACTTTCAAATTTCTTCCTAATTTGTATACTTAAACCTTATAATTTTGTAATCAGAAATTTCCCACCTCCCATACTGATTTAATTGGACCTGAACTATTATAAAAAGTATGGATGAGCCACACTCCAGCTCCAATCCAGCTCAAGTAGGGAGCGAAAAAAATAACAGTGTCAAATTGGAGCATTCTTATATGATTTCTTAAACAAAATTAGGTAAGAACTCATGGCATGCATAATACCCAATACTAATTAACTAAATTTACTAATCCCAACTTTAATTACTAATTTATACCATGCATGCTAATATTCCACCCAATTGGAGTTCTCAGAGATGGGTAAATGCTAAATTAAAACCCTAAACTCCTATTAAATTTAGGAATTCTTCCACATAGTACAAAATACGTGTACGGGGACTAAATTTTAGTTCCAAATTTACTGAATTCCTAACCGAGTATGCTTCTTTCTACTTTATGTAACATAATTCTTTTATTTGCAAATTTTGGGTGGCTGCATGCTTGAAACCTTAACCGGTTTTTATTCTTACTTAATGAAACTGCTGTACAGCATATAGGGTGGCAGAATTTTATCTTATTGAGTATGAGTACAGAAAAAAGAAGGTTCTAACAGCCCAACCTAGCTGTGAGTAGCATCAGCTCAATGTACAGCCAGGTAGTAGCAATCTTCCAAGCTTGAATCAGCTTTAGTTTGTAGCAATTTCAGTCCTAGCGACATCTGAACTTCGAGACTGCAGCTTTGCTACGTTCTTGTACAATAATTTCCTTCCTTATAGCTTGTATCAGTAGCAACCTTATGCAGCAGCAAGAGGCTTCATCATTTAGCCTTTGCTTGCACCAACAACAACCAGCAGCAGCAGATGAAGGTGCGGCAGTAGCAATAGGGGCAGCAGCTACAGTCCAACAACCAGCAGCACCAAGTACAATAGGGGCAGCAACTATAATTCACGTTTAACAGCCCCCCTCTCCTTCTTCTTCTTCTTCTTCATCTTCTTGCTGTTCCACCATAGTATACAGCAGAATAATGGAACAACAGAGGCAGTTTTGAGCTTATAAGGTTCGGCCCTAAGAGTCTTTAGGGCCCGTTTTAAAGAACCAGTAGCAATATGGGTAGCCGTTGCAGTCCAACAACCAGCAGTAGCAGATAAAGGTGCAGCATTAGCAATAGGGGCAGCAGTTGCAGTCTATGTGCAACAATCCCAGTCCACCACCATGGTCTTTCAAGGTTCAGCCCTAAGGGTCCTTAAGGCTCGTTTGGCTGAACAAATCCAACTACAAAATTAGATCTAAAATTTAATTCTAAAAATTACTTTTAAAACATAAATTATATAAAATTTAATTACCTTTAATAAGCCCCACCAAATATTGACTTATTAATTTGGATTTGGTCAGCATGATGACCTCTACATGTTGGGTAAGTGCGATGCCTGTGGGTGTTGGCATGTGGGTCCCAATAAAAAATTTTAATTTTTCCTACATTCTGCCAGTCGAACCGACTGGTTAGTTGGCAGTTGGGTATCTTGCTAGTTTATGCATTCCTATACCACTAGTTGTCCTAACCTTTGGGTTCTTGAATCCACCCATTAAAGGACTGGTTCCACTTATTTTTGGCTATTTTTATGCTTCTTCCTTAACCCATGAATTTTTCAAATTCCCTCTCTCCCACAACTGTACATAAGGATCCATGGCAGAGTTTCCTACCTTCTTATGCCAACTAGGCTATAACACTAGGGTCAGTTGCTTCCAGTTTAAGGTATTACAACATCATTGGTAGATTTTAAGTGTATGATATGTACTTTGCTCGTCTAAGGGTAAGAAATTTGTTCTATTATACTAGGAGCCCAATTCTTATGTTACAATATTCTGTCTATACTTACCACTCTCTTACTTATTTGTTATATTGGTCCATCCAAAAGGTAATTTGAAGAACATGTTTGTTCTAAACTGTCCCTGTCTCAACTATTTCATATCAAGATGTAAACTAATAGAAATCCTACAACCTTCTTAGAAGTATTATCACTAGACCTTCCTGAGTTACTTAGATTACTTGTCATATAATTTGCACTACTTCTAAGTAATTGTGAGTACTTTTCATATAATTACCGCCCTTTCAAGTTATTGACTGTACTTGTCATATATGAGATCTACCAACCCAGCTCAAATGGTGATCGCTCAATAAAAAGCTCACGAGTTCACATCGGCAAATACAGCAAACAACCAACCAATAAGTAGAGCCACCAACCACTGTATAAAGAAGACTTAAACTGATTTTTAGGGTAAGACACTTAGAACACTCAGAACTCTGTCTACTCACCCTTCTATTTTTATCAGAATACTGACTTAGGCATCGAAGACTTCTTCCTGGGATCACCCTCCGAGCCAGTTTCTAATCTGTGGTTTACAGGTTCTAACTAAGTGGGAAACTTCATCAATATTGACCGAACACTCCAAGATGAGAACATTAGAAATTAGTCAAATGATGCTATCAGCCCTCCTCATCTGTTTTGACTGAAAACACCAATAGGTATGTCCCTTACCAATCGCTCATAAAATTTCAATGCATTTAAGTTTTTAGTTTATCTATCGTCTTCTATTATTTTGTGGCTCATAGTCGTCAGAGATCATTACACTCAGAACACTCTGAGCTTTTCCGAATGACCCTTCTATTTTTATCAGAATACTGACATAAGCATCAGAGCCTCCTTCCCGGGGTCACCCACTGGGCCAGTTTCTTATCTTTGGTTTGTAGGATCTAACTGAACGGGAAACGTCATCAACATTAGCCAAAAATATAAAGACTTCCAATTTAAAAATTATCCAAATGTTGCTTTCAACCCTCCACATCTATCTCGACTGAAAATACGAACAGGTATGTCTCCTACCAATTGCTCATAAAATTTCAATGCATTTAAATTTGAGTTTATATAACGGCTTCTATTGTTTTGTGGCCCATTGTCGTCAGGGATCATAACACTCAGAACACTCTTAGCTCTACCTACTCACCCTTCAATTTTTGTTAGAATACTGACTTAGGCATTGGAGCCTTCTTCTCGGGGTCACCCAGGGCTAGTTTCTTATCTATGGTTTACAGGTTCTTACGGAGTGGGAAACTTCTTTAACATTAGCCGAATACTTAAAGATGAGTCTTTTGGAAATTAGCCGAATGACACGGTCAGTCCTCCACATCTATTTTGGCTGAAAACCCAACAGGTATGTCTCTTACTGATTGCTCATACAATTTCAAAGCATATAAATTTTAAGTTTATGTATCGGCTTATAATGTTTTGTGGCTCATAGTCGTCTGAGATTATTACACTCAGAACACTCTGAGCTTTGCTGACTGACCCTTCTTTTTTATCAGAATACGGACTTAAGCATCGGAGCCTCCTTCCCGGGGTCACCCACCTGGCCAAATTCTTATATGTGGTATACAGGTTCTAACAGAATGGGAAACTTCATCAACATTAGCCAAAAACTTAAAGTCTTGCACTTAAAAAATTAGCCGGATGATGCATTCAGCCCTCTACATCTGTCTCAACTGAAAATCTCAACAGGTATGTCTCCTACCAATTTCTAATAAAATTTCAATGCATTTAAATTTGAGTTTATATATCGGCTTCTATTATTTTGTGGCTCATAATCGTCAGGGATCATAACACTCAGAACACTCTGAGCTCTGTCTACTCACCCTTCAATTTTTGTCAGAATACTGACTTGTAAAAAACTATGAGTACTTGTCATATATGAGATCTGCCAACATAGCTCAAATGGTGATCGCTCAATCAAAAGTTCATGAGTTCACATCGGCAAAGATAGTAAATAGTCAACCAATAAGGAGAGCCACCAACCACTATATAAAGAAGACTTAAACTGATTTTTAAGGTAAGACACTTGGAACACTCATAACTCTATCTACTCACACTTCTATTTTTATCAGAATATTGACTTAGGCATCGGAGACTTCTTCCTGGGGTCATCCTCCGACCAGTGTCTTATCCATGGTTTACAGGTTCTAACTAAGCAAGAAACTTCATCAACGTTAGCCGAACACTCGAAGACGAGAACAATGGAAATTAGTCAAATGATGCTTTCAGCCCTCCACATCTGTTTTGGCTGAAAACACCAATAGGTATGTCCCTTACCAATTACTCATAACATTTTAACGCATTTAAATTTTAAGTTTATGTATCGGCTTCTATTATTTTGTGGCTCATAGTCATCAGAGATCATTACACTCAGAACACTCTGAGCTTTGCCGACAGACCCCTCTATTTTATCAGAATACTGACTTAAGCATAGGAGCCTCCTTCTCGGGGTCACCCACCTGGCCAGTTTCTTATCCGTGGTTTGCAGGTTCTAATTGAGCTGGAAACTTCATCAACATTAGCCAAAAACTTAAAGTCTTACACTTTAAAAATTAGCCGAATGATGCTTTCAGCCCTCTACATCTATCTCGACTGAAAATCTAAACAGGCATGTCTCCTACCAATTGCTAATAAAATTTTAATGCATTTAAATTTGAGTTTATTTATCGGCTTCTGTTGTTTTATGGCTCATAGTCGTCAGGGATTATAACACTCAGAACACTCTGAGCTCTGCCTACTCACCCTTCAATTTTTGTGAGAATACAGACTTGTAAAAAATTATGAGTACTTATCATGTATGAGATCTGCCAACACAGCTCAAAAAGTGATCGCTCAATCAAATGCTCACGAGTTCACATCGGCAAAGATAGCAAACAGTCAACCAATAAGGAGAGCCCCTAACCACTATATGAAGATGACTTAAAATTGATTTTTAGGGTAAGACACTTAGAACACTCAGAACTCTATCTACTCACCCTTCTATTTTTATCAGAATATTAACTTATGCATCGGAGACTTCTTCCTGGGGTCACCCTCCGAGCCAGTTTCTTATCTGTGGTTTACAGGTTCTAACTAAGCGGGAAACTTCATCAACATTAGTCGAACACTCGAAGACAAGAACATTAGAAATTAGTCAAATGATGCTTTCAGCCCTCCACATCTGTTTCGACTGAAAATACCCATAGGTATGTCCCTGACCAATTACTCATAAAATTTTAATGCATTTAAATTTTAAGTTTATATATCGGCTTCTATTATTTTGTGGCTCATAGTCGTTAGAGATTATTACACTCAGAACACTCTATGCTTTGCCGACTAACCCTTCTATTTTTATCAAAATACTGACTTAAGCATCGGAGCCTCCTTCCTGGGGTCACTAACCGGGCCAGTTTCTTATATGTGGTTTGCACGTTCTAACTTAACGGGAAACTTCTTCAACATTAGCCAAAAAATTAAAGACTTGGACTTTAAAAATTAGTTGAATGATGCTTTCAGCCTTCCACATCTATCTTGACTGAAAATTCCAACAGGCATGTCTCCTTCCAATTGCTCATAAAATTTTAATGCATTTAAATTTAAGTTTATATAACGGCTTCAGTTGTTTTGTGGCTCATAGTCGTTAGGCATCATAACACTCAGAACACTCTGAGCTCTAGCTACTCACCCTTTAATTTTTATCAAAATACTGACTTAGGCATCGGAGCCTTCTTCTCGGGGTCACCCTGGGCTAGTTTCTTATCTATGGTTTACAGGTTCTTACTGAGTGGGAAACTTCATTAACATTAGCCAAACACTCAAAGATGAGCACTTTTGAAATTAGCCGAACGACGCTGTCAGTCCTCCATATCTGTTTTCGCTGAAAACCCAATCGGTATGTCTCTTACTGATTGCTCATATAATTTCAAAGTATTTAAATTTAAAGTTTATGTATCGGCTTATATTTTTTTATGGCTCAAAGTCGTTAAAGATCATTACACTCAGAACACTCTGAGCTTTGCTGACTGACCCTTCTATTTTTATCAGAATACTGACTTAAGCATCGAAGCCTTCTTCCCGGGGTCATCCACCTAGCCAGTTTCTTATCTGTGGTTTGCAGGTTCTAATAGAGCAGGAGACTTCATCAACATTAGCCAAAAACTTAAAGTCTTGCACTTTAAAAATTAGCCAAATGATGCTTTCAGCCCTCTACATCTGTCTCGACTAAAAATCCCAATAGGTATGTCTCCTACCAATTGCTCATAAAATTTCAATACATCTAAATTTGAGTTTATATATTGCCTTCTATTGTTTTGTGGCTCATAGTCGTCAGGGATCATAACACTCAGAACACTCTGAGTTCTGTCTATTCACCTTCAATTTATATCAGAATACTGACTTGTAAAAAATTATGAGTACATGTCATATATGAGATCTGCCAACACAGCTCAAATAGTGATCACTCAATCAAAAGCTCACGAGTTCACATCGGCAAAGATAACAAACAGTCAACCAATAAGGAGAGCCACCAACCACTATATAAAGAAGACTTAAACTGATTTTTAGGGTAAGACAGTTAGAACACTCAGAACTCTATCTACTCACCCTTCTATTTTTATCAGAATACTGACTTAGGCATCGGAGACTTCTTCCTGGGGTTACCCTCCGAGCCAGTTTCTTATCTGTGGTTTACAGGTTCTAACTAAGTGGGAAACATCATCAACATCAGCCGAACACTCGAAGATGAGAACATTGGAAATTAGTCAAATGATGCTTTCAGCCCTCCACATCTATTTCGGCTGAAAATATCAATAGGTATGTCCCTTACCAATTACTCATAAAATTTTAACGCATTTAAATTTTCAGTTTATGTATCGGCTTTTATTATTTTGTGGCTCATAGTCGTCAGAGATCATTACTCTCAGACCCTGTATGGAATTAGGTCCTATGTGATCTAGTATTACATTAATTGGGTCCTAGAGTATGTAGATCCACATCATGGACTTCAGTACCGAAGGAAAAAGAAGACAGACCAGCCAGCATTGGGTTGTATCGAGCCTCGCTGGTCCCCATTTTTTTGGAACCTTTGCTGGCCACATCAGCAATGATTAACCAGCAAAGGATGGCCCTTTTTACTGCTTGTTAGTTACCAGTTATTAGACTTCTAGAAGCTTTCTCAGTTGCCATCAAACCTTCTTGTTTACAGCTGTCTAGAAACTCCTCTTATGGCCTGCAATTCCAACTACAGCTGTGATTTTGCTTTATGGTTTTGACTGGTCAAATTCAATTCAGTTGTTCTGCTTTTTAGAAGTTCCCTAATAGTTGCTCTTTCTTAAGTTAGAAGTTAGTAACTGGTTGCTAATATGTGCTAGTTTCCTTTTAGATTAGTTACCTATTTGGGAACAAGTTGTTATTTAGAAAGTTTTGGATCTTTATTTAAAGAGAGGCTTCTGTAACACAAATCACAAATGAATTAATGAAGTTTATGAAGCAATTGCTAGCTCCCAAATTCTTGAGAGAGGAAGTATAACAGCTGAGGCTGATCTGACCAGCCAAAAGGGTGCCACAGGGTTTCTCCACTTGGCCTGTTGAGACCCTAATTCTTCTAAGGGTTGTTGCGGGTTCGCAGCCCTGTTCCAGATCTGTTCAGATACTATCAATGCATCTCCAGCTTCTCCAGTTGTGTTTTGAAGACCCTTGTAACCAGGTTTGCCGACCCTAAAGCTTCCTTACTTGTGAGTGTTAATTCAGCCTTACTCTTAGGCTTATTTATTGGCTTATTAGATATCTAAGTCTGAAAATCAGAACTAAAATTTGTTGAGGGTTGTTTATCTTATTGGAGCTGGAAGTTTGGTTATTTTAGTGGCGGGATAATTATATACAAGTTCCTTGATTGGATCGATGCTTTAAATGACTACTTTGACTATTACGTCTTAACATACGCGCAACAACTTTGATTTTCTTGTTCTCGGATGAATGCTACTTTCCACAGAGCATGAATATCCATGAAAGACAACCTCAAGCTCAAGGACGTGAGCATAGAACATGGGATGAGATGCAGTACGAGTTAGCGGGCATATACCTAATGTATGACTAGATTGGACAACCCAAACTAGACCCAAAACTGCAGGAACTTTTAGATCAAATAACAACCAAAACCAGTAGCAATCATATAGCAGCAAACCAGCCCAAACAACAGTCCAGAATTTAGTCAATCTCCAGAAACAGAATTACAGAATAGGAAATAAAACAGCAGCAGTCTTATGATTAAAACCAGAAATTTTAATATCAATAGAGGACCTCGAATTGGTTCAGATCACAGATGCTAATAGTCCAGAATGTTACAGCAACCCAGAACAGAATTCAGAACCTAAATCTGGGCAGATTTGTCAGTCGGCCAGAACTGATAGACAGTTCACTTCAGCAGATCCAATGGTCTGATTGGCCCCAAAATTGGATCGATTCTCCCTTTGGATAGGGTTAATCTTCAATCAGAATATGGAGGCCATCGGATGGCTGGTTCTCCAAAAACAGCTAGGCCGATAGTGCAGATTCAACAACATTCATGCTCAAGGACGGTGACACAGAGGAGTTGGACACTTGAATTCCCTAAGAGGGTGAACTCCCATTCAATCTCTTCCGTGATGACTCAGTCTTCATTCTATAGCTCCTGGATTGCACTCTTCCATCCCACAGTTCACTAGTCTCTTTCAGCATTTCAGTATGATTGTAACCATATAAATCTAACAAGCTAGCTGTTTCAGCTCCAAGATTTTCTCTTCTAGGCATGTTGATTGATTTGAACATAAATATCCTTGGGTCCTTGTCTATACCATCTTGTATGGTGGCATTAGATTCCTCTATGTCATCAAGATAAACAACACTTATCTCCGGAAACTGATATGAACTTTCAGATGCAGTTGTTGTTTCTCTTTCCGCCTCCTGTTTCTGCGAGAAATTAGAAAGATATCTTGAACTATAGATCCTTAGACACCCCATGTCCGAACACAGCTGTTTGTCCCAGGTGCTAGGTTATAGCAGTGCATTGAGGACGGCTGGGCTGGTTGCTTGGCAAAGAGAGTGTACATAGAGGGCAAAATTAACCTAATTTGCCTATGTATACTATGCCAGGTATGAAGGTGAAATGGGCCTGCTCTATAGTCCCACAGCTGACCTTGGGACCTAGATCTGCTGACTGCTTAGTGGGCATATTGCAGGCTACCGATAGGTCACCTATGTCACCACAGACCGGCCAGTGCCCACCTGCCGGTGGTGCTGCACTGCTAAAAACTGCATTAAGTGTCTATGGGCCCTACTGCCTCACATGCATGGATCAACCAGTCCCATAAGCTGATGGGGCATCTTATACTAGTCTTATAGCATCTGACATGCAAAGCATCAGGTGGGCCCACATAGCAGTACAAGGGGTCAAATGAGTTGCTTTTTAAAAGCCCCAAACCAAACAGGCCTCTCAAAGGGTTAAAAAAAGAATAAAATGGATTTCATCCTCCCATTCTCTCATTTCTCACAATATAAAATCGGCAGAGAGAGAGAGGAGAAGAAGAGAAGAAGATAAGGGAAAGAGAAGATGGTGCATATGCATGAGGCTATTGTCCATGGTTGCTGCACTTGCTCCTGCTACTGTACCTGCAATTAAGGTGAGAGTATCATCTCTGATTTGTTCAATTGAGTAGCATAGATGTGCAATCAGCCAAGATTTCCCAAGCATGCATGCCAGAATTGGGAATTTTGGATTGCATGCATAGAACTTGTTGTGGTTCAGCAGCAGGGATTGCATGAGTATAATTTGCATGCCAAGATGAGTAATTTATTTATTGTTTACTCTCATTTCAGTAGTGTGCATGTATAATCATCCAAGTGCCCAGCCATTTCCCAAGTATGCAGCCACCCAGAAGTGGGAACCTTGGACTTTATGCCTGGGAATTGG
>NW_024869721.1:61413-63717 GCF_013358625.1 Macadamia integrifolia
TCCTATTTAATGAAACTGCTGTACAGCATATAGGGTGGCATAATTTTTCCTTATTGAGTATGCGTACAGAAAAATGAAGGTTCTAACAGCCCAACCTAGCTGTGAGCAGCATCAACTCTATGTACAGCTAGGTAGTAGCAATCTTCCAACTTGAATCAGCTTTAGTTTGTAGCAATTTCAGTCCTAGCAACATCTAAACTTTTGGACAGCAGCTTTGCCAAGCTCCATATGCGTGAATTACTATCCTCAGTCATGATTAGTAGTAAGATAACAGCTAAATTCTAAAGATGGGTAGCAACCACCTTCTTGTACAATAATTTCCTTCCTTATAGCTTGTATCAGTAGCAGCCTTATGTAGCAGCAAGAAGCATCATCATTTAGCATTTGCTTGCCCCAACAACCAACAATAGCAGATGAAGGTGTGGCAGTAGCAACAGGGGCAGCAGCTGCAGTCCAACAACTAGCAACAGCAGATGAAGGTGCAGCAGTAGCAATAGGTGTTGCAGCCATAATCCATGTTCAACAACCCCCCTCTCCTTCTTCTTCTTACTGTCCCACCGTAGTATAAAGTAGAATAATGGAATAACAGAGGTCATTAGGGCCCGGTTTGGCAGAACCAGTAGCAATATGGGCAGCCACTACAGTCCAACAACCAAAAGTAGCAGATAAAGGTGCAGCAGTAGCAAAAGGGGCAACAGGTGCAGTCCATGTGCAACAGGCCCAGTCCATGTGCAACACAGCCCCCCTCTCCTTCTTTCCTTCTTACTATTCCACCATAGTATACAGCAGAATAATGGAATAACAGTGGCGGTTTTGGGCTTTTAAGGTTCAGCCCTAAGGGTCCTTAAGGCTTGTTCGACTGAACCAGTCCAACTACAAAATTAGTTCTAAAATTTAATTCTAAAAACTACTTCTAAAATATAAATTATATAAAATTTAATTCCCATCAATAAACCCCATAAAATATTGACTTATTAATTTGGATTTGGTCAGCATGATGACCTCTACATGTTGGGTAAGTGTGATGCCCGTGGGTGTAGGCATGCGGGCCCCAGTAAAAAATTCTAATTTTTCCTACATTCTGCTAGCCATACCGGCTGGCCAGTTGGCAGTAGGGTATCCCACCAGTTTGCCAAATTTTATACTACAAGCTATCCTAACCTTTGGGTTCTTGAATCCACCGATTATAGTACTGGTTCCACTCATTTTTGGCCATTTTTATGCTCCTTCCTTAACCCATGAATTAGCCAAATTCCCTCTCTCCCACTGCTGTATATAGGGATCCATGGCATAGTAGCCTACCTTATTATGCCAACAAGGCTATAACACTTGGGAATTTCATCAACATTAGCCGAACATCAAAAAACAAGTACTTTGGAAATTAGCAGAATGACTATTTCAGCCCTCCACATCTATCTCGATTGAAAATTCCAATAGTTATGTCTCTTACCAATTGCTCATACAATTTCAAAGCATTTAGATTTGAGTTTATATATCGGCTTCTATTGTTTTGTGGCTCATAATCATCAAGGATCATAACACTTAAAACATTACGAGCCCTGCCTACTCACCCTTCGATTTTTGTTAGAATACTGACTTAGGCATTGAACCCTTCGTCCTAGGGTCACCCTCTAGGCCAGTTTTAAATTTATGGTTTGCATGTTCTAACAGAGCGGGAAGCTTCATCAACATTAGCCAAACACTCAAAGATGAGCACTTTGGAAATTATCCGAACGATGCTATCAGCCTTCCACATTTGTTTTGGCTAGAAACCCAGCAGGTATGTCTCTTAGTAATTGCCCATACAATTTTAAGTTTATGTATTGGCTTATATTGTTTTGTAGCTCATAGTTGTCAGGGATTATAACACTCAAAACACTCTGAGCTCCACCTACTCACCCTTTCATTTTTGTCAGAATACTAACTTAGGCATCGAAGCCTTCTTCCAGGGGTTCACCCTCTGGGCCAATTTCTTATCTGCGGTTTGTAGGTTCTAAATGAGCTAGAAACTTCATCAACAATAGCCGAGCACTTGAAGATGAGCACTTTAAAAATTAGCCGAATAATGCCTTCAGCTCTCCACATTTGTCTTGCCTGAAAATCCCAACATATATGTCTCTTACCGATTGCTAATACAATTTAAACACATTTAAAATTAAATTTACGTATCGGCTTCATTTTTATTGTCAGTTTTAGTCGCCAGGGATTATATACTTACACGCAATTGGTTAATATGAGATTAGTTTAACCAAAATTCATAAATATTAAAGTTTTCGAGCAAAATTTTACTCTTCGGAGTCCAAA
>NW_024869721.1:363737-527654 GCF_013358625.1 Macadamia integrifolia
AGCACTCCTTTGATCCCTTTGAGAAATGAGAAGCCCCTTTTTGCACTTCCTGTTGTACCCTTGTTTAGCCCAACAAATATAGTCTACAATAGAAAAAGAAGTAGTAATCGGTAGCAAATTTACAATGTGGGAATGGAGGAGGCAAGGGAGATAATTACAGATATGAAATCCATCAAGAGATGTTCTGCCACTATATATAACATAACTATAAATAGATTTTTTTTTTAGACAACAACTTGATTCCTGTGGATCCAAATGACATACAATGAGAGAAAATAATGCTGAAAACCCATTGATGATCAAGAGCCAACAGAGTACCATCAATTAATACAGAAAAAGATATTAAAATGGGAGACATTAGCAAATCTTTAGTTTTCAAACCCAAAGCACCTATAGCCCAAATTCTTTTCAAGAAATCACATGAAAAGAAATATATGCCATAATATCTCAGCTTCTTTTTTACAAAAAACCAACATCATCTATACACACAACCTGTGACACCCTAGTTTATTCTAACACACTTCCTATGTCCAGAGGAAGAATCGGAAGAGAGGAAGGCTGCATTGGGATGGTTGGCAGTGGTAGAGTGTCTAGAAGACAGAGATGACCCAACTTGCCAATGCTTAGGCTGCCAGCACCACTAGAAATTTTCCAGAAAACATGGGCAAAAAGGTAATATTATATAGGAATTGCATGGTGCAACTTAGATAGGGAGAAGGGGCTCAAGTTTGGGCTAGACAGTAGCCATTGGCAGGTCCCAACCAGCTGTCCAGTGGAGCTGACAAAACCCATAAAAATGACTTTTTACTGTGTGGGGCCCATACCTCTGCATCATTGTTCCCCACCCTTGCACCATGTGAAGAGGCATGTTTAGGGATTGTAACCCATATTTTATATCAATGGGTAGTGATATACAAATAAAGTTACAAATTAATATTGTAATAGGTTGCAATAGGTGACTTAGTAAGGTAATAGCCAAACAGACCCTTGGGTTTGATTTAGTTGTACTATATAAGCTATATGGTAGCATAACTCATTCACCTTAATCGAATTTTTCTGCTACAATGGTAAGGAGAAGAAGAAGGAGAAGAGGAGAAGAAGAAGAAAGGAGAAGGAAAGAAGGGAAGAGGAGGAAATAGAGATGGAGCTACTGCACCGCAGGCAGCTTTTGGACAGTACTACACCCAGGTAAGTGCTACTACCAAGTACAGTACGAGAAATCAGTTGGTTCAACTGAATTGGCAGTTAGATTGCAACCCATGGATACAACCCTAATTAATGGACTAACGTGGGGGAAAGATTTCAATCCTACAAATTTAATTAAATTTATGTTTAAATTCTGAAAATTTTTGTAGAATTGGGTGTACAGGCCTAAGTTTAGCTAATTAGATCCCAGAGTTTGTCAGTATGAGGCCTAAACCCTACCCTCGGACCTATTGCATAAGGACAGAGTAAGGGAATGAAGAATTTAACTCAATTCTGAGTCTGTTGTATACAGCAGCAGCCTTGGCAGAATCGAATCATGCATAAAACTAGCACCGATAGGTGCGAACGGCCAGCCTATGGCGGTTAGGCTGACCTACTGATGGGGGTTCCAGAACCTTTAATGGAACTGATGTGGCCAGTGGGTCCCATATTCATGGGTGGTGCCTGTTAGCACATATTTCAGTCAACTGAGTCCCTATTGGGGAAGGGGTTATGATGGGGTTCCATAATCTGGAATGGGTACTAATGTGGCGAGAGGGTATCCTATCCCAAAGTAGGGCCTGCTACATCACTTATCAAAAAAAAAAAAAGACATATTTTTGATAAATTGGCTCTATTAAAGGAAGGTCTACAATACAGGGGATTGCATGATGGAAATCTAGGCAAGTCTGAGACATTGAGCTTTTAAATTCAAAATGGAGAGGTTAAGGCAGGAGGGTTATGTATTAATAAATTTATATATAGTGTGCAATTAGGAACTAAAATCATCAGTGAGAACGTAAATCTAATTTTGGGAATTTATCACACTATTGATTCGGGAGACAAGGTGAGTGGGTGTTGATTTTATTTTACAGAGTAATCTTTTATTTTAATTTATGCTTGTCACCCATGCATTGTGAAAGTCGTATTATATTTATCTATTATTGGTATTGTGGAATTGTGTACCTGACACGCTGTGGAACTGAAAAATGAAAAGGTAAAATAGGTAAGACATGACATGTGTGTGCCCGGTGATTACTTGCATGCTTGTGTGTATGGTTAAGATCTCACATCCCGCGTGCTACAACCCCTTATCAGGAGGGGTGAGGTATTGACAAATCCCAACTCGTGGCTGCCTGATTAGCAATATACTTCCAAGGTATGACGCACTGTACCTAGAGACGGATTGTAATAGGGTATGACGTACTATACACTTGACTGTCGGGGTTATTAACCTAGGGGTTAGCCGGGGGATCGAGATTTTTTCTGGGAATGGCTAACTCTTGCCTGCAACTGGCTTGTATCTTTAGAGGCTGACATACTGGGAAAGGTGGTGATACCACCTATGTTACGTAGCACTATACCACTTCTATAGACTTAGTAATGGTTTGGTTAATTTCATTTTATTTATCACGTATTAATTTTACTTCCTATGACCAAACTGAATTCTCTCATTGGAATTTATGCTTAACTGGTACACAAAGTACTAATCTCAGGTCAGTATTTTCTCCAATTGATCAAGCTAGCATAACAGCTCAGCTTCCAATGCCTATGCAAGTCACCTACCCAACCTGCATAGTCAACAATTCTATTTTTAGCATATTGGAACTAACCAATAGTAATTAGATCACTAAATACCAAATGGGAATAGTCTGTGATCCCCACAACTTTTAAATGTATTGGAGTGATTTTGCCAACACAGCCAAGACCCACATTAGCATTCCACATCTCAGCTCCCTACCTCGGGTATTCCTTCCTTTTCTCTAGTCATAAACTTTACCTTTATACCCTATAATCAATCTCGGGGCAGTCGGGGCCACATACACATTGTCGAGGCATCCAATTCACATTTTGAAACTAAAATAGCACCACTGTCATGGCCAAAATGGCAATCCAGTTCTGCCTGACAGAATGGGTCTTTAACAACAGAGTTTTTCCCATCCCTTAGGAAAAATTCTATTTGGTCAATTTCCTCCAATCCCAGCTTCCAATTCTATCCCACAAAGTCTCCTAAACATGTTGAACATAGGTAGGGGTTCAGATTGGTCAATTACCCTTCATTTCGCCTGAGCCCTAATGCATGTGAATTGGGTTCATCAAGGGTTTCCTGTGAACTAGCTGGGTTTAACTGATCAGACCAAAGTCTGTCTAGTCAATTCCTCTTTCTACACATTCAATTTAAATTATTATAATTTATGGAGTCCTTACTCAAGTCCAATTTGGGTTTCCAGGGCAAATCACCAGGTCAGTTGGTTTCCAACTTACCCCATTTTCACCCTAGGTGTACCAACTATAGTTTCTACCCCTTTTTGGGTAGAGTCAAGGTTATGTGGAGGTCAACCTCACTTCCGATTTCAATCCTTTCTACCCACTTGGCAAAAAAAAAAAAAAAAAAAAAAATGACCTAGTGTTTCTGGGACAACCTATTGGGTCTTGATTGAGGTCTAAAGATTAAGGCTTTTTCTATGGGAGGTTAAATTAGTCCCCACAAGAAAATTCCCACAACCAATTTCAATTAATGGCTAACCTTACCCTGGCCGAATTCTTCCCTGGCAAGATTCGTTGGGGTCAATTATGGTGATTTACCTCTTGGAGTTTCTAGGGTTTGCAGTTGCAGTGAAGTGAACCCTAGTGCAGCTGTCGAGCTTCAAACATTCTCCCAACTGTGGCAGTACATCTGGAAGGCTTCAGCCTCTTCTGACAGCATGTAGGGAGAAGCAGTAGCAACAATAGCAGCACACCTCCTCTTCCTTCTTCTTCCTCTTCTTCTCCCTCCTTCCTTCTTCTTCTTCCTTTCCTTCTCCCTTTTCTTTCTCCCTCTTTCTCCCTTCTTTGCACCACCGAATTTAGCAGCAAAGAGGAGTGAACAGTAACACTCTAAACCTATTTATTAGACAAAAACAGACCTTCGGGTGTATTTTGCTGATCTCCCATAAATTAACCCATTAATTTCTTAACTTTAAAATTAATTAATTAAATATAGGCTCCATCAACCACCAAGGTAATTGGTGCATTAGAACCCTTGAACATGCCCCTATACATGGTAGGAGTGGCCAAAATTACACTGCAAAGGAGTGGGTGGTCCTATAACTGAAAAAACCCAAATTTCTGCACTTTGCCACTAAAGGCCGGTTTGCCACTCTAGGACCTATCGAATCTCCTTTTTGTGATCCAATTGCTGTCCTACCCCTTGGGCTTATTGGTCCAGCCAATGTGGGATTGGTCCCACCTCTCTTCTAACCATTTGCACTTCTTCCTTGGGTCTATGGGTCAACCCAAATTTTCTCTTTTGATTTCGTATACCTTAGATCCACAATAAGGCAATCCACTTTCTGTTGTGAACTGGGTTGTACCCTCAGGCTCAGTTGCTTTAAATTTTAGGTTTTTACATGCAATTGTTCCTCATTAGTGTTAGAATCGAAGTTGAGAGACCTATGAGACCACACTAGGAACTCAACTGGGCAAGAGCTTCTATTTCGTATGCCAACTTAAATGGTGTTTCGCCTGTTAGGGTTTGAACCGCTGTTCAATAAACCCATAACACACTGAGTAGCTTGGTTTCTCACTTATTTCTTTCAAGCTCGAGCCTTTTCTTCAGTCTATCCAACAAGGTTTAGTCAGGTACATTGGCCTACCAGATACCTCGACCTAGCTGTTTGGCCTCAGGTGCCCTACGGATGTATTGTGAAACTTGATGTGGTATTTCCTTGTAGAATTTCATGAAAGCTGGGTTGTCAAATTGTCTTCTGTTGTTTGTTAGGAGGATCTTCGGTATGCCGAACCTGTATATCACATCGTTTGAAGAAAATTTTCCATGTTCTCATCTCTAATTTAGAAAGCAGATAAACTTCGATCCACTTGATAAAGTAGTCAATTGCTACTCTGAGAATTACGAATGGACATAGTTTATCAATTGGCGTGGCACCTTGGTGTGTATCTGGCATGACCAGTACTTTTGAACATTGTTCACATCTTTTTACACATGTGGCCAATAGAATCCATGTCTTAAGATTTTATAGGCCATGACTAGTCCTCCCATGTGGTTTCCATAGATCCCTTTATGTACCTTAGCTAACACGTACTCCGCTTAGGACGGGTTGAGGCATTTGAGGAGTGGGATGAAAATTGTTCGTTTGTAGAGCACCCCTTCTTCTCGTAGAGTATACTTTCTCGCTCAATTTTTTACCTTTCGTGTTTCTGCAAGATCTCGGGGTAGGAAATTGTTCCTCAAGTACCTTACAATCGGATCGATCCAACTTGGCTCTTGGTTAGCACAACATAGTTCTTCTGCTTCATACGTTGATTTTCTAAAACTTTAACATATATCTTTCATCCTATGCTTTCATACCCTATCGTTGCCAATCAGGACAGGGCATCTGTAGATGCGTTCATTTGCTTTGGGAACTTGACAGATTTCAAATTTATGAATTGAGTGATTAAGCTCTTTACCACTCTTAAATAGCTGGCCATCCTTGCCTCCTTCACCTCGTACTCTCCCTTGATCTGGTTTATGACAAGTTGGGAATCATTATAGACTAGGGGCCCGTTTGATAACGTTTCAAGAAACACATTTCTGCCATTTCTATGTATAGAAACGGCAGAAATGGAGCAAAAATCGTTTGATAAAACTATTTTGTTTCACTTGTTTTTAGAAATAGAAATTGAAATTTCTACCTATTTATGGTTCAAGAAACGACCCAGGCAAAACAAGTAGAACTTGTGTTTCGTCGTTTCTGGAAATGACTCGTGGCCATTCTTTCGCTGGTTACTATCGACTTCCAGAAACATGACTTATCAAACACCTTTAATTTCGTTTCTGTTTCTGGAAACAGAAATTTATGTTTCTGCCATTTCTTGAAACAGAAGCGACAGAAACGTTATCAAACGGGCCCTAGGAGTTTGACTACTTGTACTGCCTGGGCTACTCTACGCCCAACTATTAAAGCTTTATATTCTGCCCCATTGTTAGTGGAGGCGAAGGTGAACCTTAGCACAAATTGGATTTTGAACCCTTCAGGGCTGGTTAGAATGAGGCATGCTTTGCTTCCCATCTCGCTGCTTAAGCCTTCAACATACAGGGTCAAGAGTTGTAAGACAGGCGCATCTTTGGTGATGTCTTCCTCATTTGTTAGGGGACACTCCACTATGAAGTCTGCCAATGCCTAGCCTTCGGTCGCCTCATGAAGGTGGCAATCAATAACATGCTTGCTCAGTTTGACTGACCAACTAACGAGTCACCCTGACATGTTTGGCTTGTGTAGTATTTTTTTAAGAGGTTGCTCAGTGAGTGCAACAACTCCGTGTGCCTAAAAATATGACCTCAATTTATGCCCAGCAATGACTAGGGTGAAATCCATCTTTTCAACTCCAGTGTATCTTGTTTTGGCATCCATGAGTATATGGCTCACATAGTGGATGGGTCGCTATTGTTTTTCTTACTTTTTCACCAAGGCATGGGTAAGAATGTCAGGAAAACATGCAACTCATCACCTAGCTCTGGTTGGACGAGGAGTGGTGGAGATGTGAGGTAGGCCTTTAAGGACTCAATGGCATCCTAACACTTGGATGTCCAAAGAATATCCTTCGGGGATTGTAATCCCTTTAGCATTTTGAAGAAAGATAGGCACTTGTCTCCAGCCCGAGAGACGAATTCGTTAAGGGACATAACCCGACTGACCAGACATTGAATTTCTCAAACGGTTTTTGGTGGGGCAATATCTTGTATTTCTTGGATCTTGTTTGGGTTTGCTTCTATCCCCCTCTTCGAAACATGAACCCCAAGAATTTTTTTGAAGTAACCCCGAATGCACACTTTGTTGGGTTTAGTTTCATCTAATTCTTATATAATTTTGAATGCCTCCCTCAGATCGATCACATGATGACCACCTTCTATGCTTTTGACAAGCATGTCATCCACCTATACATCCATGTTCCTTCCAATTTTCTTTGCAAACATAATGTTCACCATTCTTTGATAGGTAGCACCGACATTCTTCAAGCTAAATGGCATTGCCTTGTAATAGTAATTGCCTCGTTTGGTCAGGAATGAAGTATTGTCTTCATCTTCCTCCTTCATACTTATCTAATTGTATCATGAAAATGCGTCCATGGAGGTCAGTATCTCATGGCCTGCCATTGCATTTGGTCTATCCTCGGGAGCGGGTAACTATCTTTTGGCCAGATTTTGTTCGATAAGTGTAATCTATACAAAATTTCCATTTTTTCTTTCAACTCCAGGGCCATTATGTCGTTGGTGAGCCACATGGGGAATTGTACTTCCTTGATCAGGTGTGAAGCCTTCAACTTCTCTACCTCTTCATTGATATTTTTTGTCACTCGGGGGTGAAATTTCTTCTCTTCTGCTTGAACAACTTTCGCCATTGTTTAGCGTTGAGGGTTTGCTCAATGATGGCTCTAGGGACACTGGGCATATCCTATTCTGACAAGGTGAAGACATCCGCATTCTCACTGAGGAAGTGAAGTATTTCCTTGACTTGTCCTTGGTTCAGTCGAGCTCCCAGTGGCACCGTTTGGTTGGGTTCTTCATTGACCAATTGTACTTGTACCAGCTCCTCCACCGGTTCCCCTCTTTATAGGAGGGATTCATCTTGGATGTCCCCAACTTTAATCTCTCATGCTGGGGGCGAAATGACAACCAAAGTTTGCATCGGTGTGTCAACCAGAGGAGGCGAAGGCAAGACCCCTACCCATGGAATCTCATCATTGGCCTACTAGTCGCCCCTTGATCTTCTGGTTCTCCTTATTTGCTGGGGAGAGGATACATGGGACACCCATCGTGCAAATTCATAGTTTTGAGTAGATGGCTTGAATAATAGCATTCCCTCGCAATAGTTGATTCCACTAAGAATGGAAAAAAATTTGTCCTCTCGAAAGAGGTTTACCTTGGGTATTTATAGCTGAGGAGGATGACTATAGAGTGAGAGTCCTGCTTTGGAAGCTTCTTAGTACTGGTAGGAGTTTGAATATAATAAGAATTGTAACGGGAAAGTAGATATGGAAGCTGTCCCATTTTTGGGAACTCCATGCATTGGCCATATCCTGGGGGATATCGTGCCAGGATATGATGAGATATCCTCCCTTCTAGGGAAGATTTGATATCCATCAGGGGTCCTTTACAGACCAGGATTAGTCCATACCTTGTAGCTCATGTGCCCGACTAGGAGAACCCATGGGAATCTTAGGTCAAGCGACCTCAGTGGGGTGGCCTAATTGTCGAGCTACCTATCCCGAGCGAGAAGTTGTATATGCCTCTTTCCATTTTTCCAGTGTATACCTTGGCCTTGCTGTTCGGTTACCAAACTAATGTAGTTGGGCTTGTTCGGTGATTCGGACAGCCATGTGGCGAGACATTTTGTAATGTCCCCCTTACGCTAGTACTGGCCTAGTCATTTGACTACTAAAGTCCCTTTGATAATATTGGTCAGTAGGTCAGCTTAGGATCTGGACTTCTGCTTTAGGTCGGGTGGATGACCTCGTAAGACTTAGGCCATTCGACTAGCCCTGCCGCTTGCTTGGTTCATTTGGCATATTTTTTGTTGGTGGCATATTTTTACCATAACACATACTTTAAGGTCTCTTTCAAAGCTTTTATGCTTTATACCAGCAAAAGATGGAAATCTATTAAAGAGCACATGCAAAAACCTTTTTGGCGAAATCTGAATCATCAGATTAGACTGTCGAATTGTAAGATATCGTGTCTGAAATTTTTTACTAAATAAATCCTAATTATATATATTTTTTTATATATAAATATAATAATAAATTTAGAATGAAATATAAAATAACAATAAAAAGGCTTTCAGTAGAGTCTTGCTGATGGCAAATACTCTCCCTGGCATGAAGAGCTATTTTTTCCCACAGAGCTAGATCATGTCGGCTAGAACAACCTCCGTTTGATAGATGAGGTTTTTCTAGTGTTGAGAGCACACACTCTCCGAAGAGATTCTCTGAGCCCTACTATGAATTACAGGGAACCCCTCAAACAAATAGTAGGAGAAAAATAGAGAGAGAGAGAGAGAGAGAGAGAGAGAAGAAGAAGAAGAAGAAGAAGAAGAAGAAGAAAGGAAGAGATCCCCACAAAAAGGTTTCGCCCCACACGCTAGGGCTCTGCCCAGATTGTAGAAGAAGTATTAAAAGTATGCCTAAGTCAATACGAATAGGCCTTAGGGCCAAAATAGGTAAGTATCCTTATGCTTTCCCTTTTCATTTATTTCCATAATAAACATTACATGCCGTTAAAATGCCTAAAATAGCATAAGTAGGTATCTACTTATCAAATATGTGCAGTTATAATGCCCAAAGTTTCTTAGATAAGATTCTCATTCATCCAATTTAAGCAGTTATAATGTCCAAATTTTTTGAGTAATTTATCCACTATTTTTTTTTTAAGATATAAAATGGGTATTAATAAAGTATATCAGAAAAAAATTAAATACTGAATTCACGTTTGGACATCCCCAAACGGCAAGAATGAGACGAAAGATTAATATGGAGAACTCCAAGAGAGGAAATGTTCCTTTTCAGCATGGAGTAAGCCTCTCCAAATCCCAATGCTTTTAATCTCAAAAGGATATTGAAGACATGAAGAGAATTCCCTATGCTTCGGCAGTGGGAAGTCTCATGTACACTATATTGTATACTAGGCCAAACATTTGCTATTCCGTTGGGATTGTGAACCAGTATCAATCCAATCCTGGATGTGAGCATTGGACCGCTGTCAAGAATATCCTCAAGTATTTAAGAAATACTAACTGTCTTGGTCTATGGGTCAGATCAATTATCAGTTATGGGGTACATAGATTCCAATTTTCAAACTGATAAAGATGATAGAAAATCCATGTCAGGGATGATTTTCATGATTGGTGGTGGAGGTGTTATTTGGAGGAGTGCAAAACAAATGTCTACTGCTGATTCTACCACTGAGGCTGAATACATAGTGGCCAGTGAAGCATCCAAAGAAGTAGTTTAGTTGAAGAAATTCTTGAATGATCTCGGAGTTGTCCCTAAGCTTGTTAAGGATCCCATTCTATTGTATTGTGATAACAAGGGGGCAATGGCTCAAGCAAAGGAGCATAGGACTCATCAGAGGAACAAGCATATGTAGCAGAAATATCACCTGATAAGGGGGATCATTGGTCAAGGTGATGTAGCTGTCATGAAGTTGACTCAGCAGACAATGTATCAGATCCCATGACTAACGGCTTAGCACCTAATGTGGTTTTGAAACATGTGGAATCTATGGGTGTAAAGCATATGTGATATTGGTTTTGATGTACAAGTGAAATATTGTTGGATATGTATGTCCATCAAACCCGGTTTATTAATAAGATTGTTTAATTTCATTTATGCATGTCATTTACTTATTGGGCTCGTAAGTTGTTCCATGGGTTTTCACCCAAAATTATTTTTAGCTAGGGATAGGACTGGACATCCTATTAATATGGTCATTACATTGTAAGTCACCAGGGATGTGATTCCAGTACATATATGTAAGAAGTCTCACTTTTGAAGGGATTGTCTCACAATTGTCAAATCCCGGTATACCACAACAAAATGGTGTCTCTGAGAGACGCAACAGGACCTTGTTAGACATGGTCAGGCCTATGCTCACTTTTAGTGAGTTGCCTTTATCCTTCTGGGGGAAACTGTGATTTATATTCTGAATGGGGTCCCATCTAAATCTGTACCTAAAACCCCATTTGAGTAGTGGTATGGGCGCAAGCCTAGCCTAAATTATTTTAGGGTACAGGGTTGTCCTGCGCATGTACGCATGCAACAAACAGATAAGTTGGAACCTCGCACTTCTAGATGCTATTTTTTGGGATACCTAAGGGCACGATTAGTTACTACTTCTATGACCCCACTAATCAAAAGGTCGTCATAAGTAAACATGTTACTTTTATTGAGGAAGACCTTACCTCCAAAAGAACTGAACCTGTGATTTATATTCTATGCCTGTCCTATGTGCACCTACAGTCGAACCAGTTAACATAAACCCTATACCTACTAGCACTCAAGAGCCTCGATGTGGTGGGAGGTCTATCAAACCACCCGAACGTTTCACTCTTCTTACTGAAAAAGATAAGACTGTGGAAGAATTCTATATGGTCTCCACTGAAATGGATGATGATCCATACACTTATTCAGAGGCACTTAAAGATGTTGATACAAGTAAATGGCTAGAAGCTATGTGCTCTAAGACCAATTCATATCACTCAAACCAAGTCTGGACTCTTGTAGATCCACCACATGGCGTCAAGCCCATTGGATGTAAGTGGATCTTCGAGAGGAAGAGAGGTACAGATGGGAGTGTTAAAAGATTCAAAGCAAAACTGGTAGTTAAAGATTATACCCAACAAAAGGGTATATATTATGAAGAAACATTTTCTCTAGTAGCGATGATGAAATCAATTAGGATTTTGTTAGCTATTGCAGCACACTTTAATTATGATATCTGACAGATGGATGAGCAAACTGCATTTCTTAATAGATTTCTTGATGAAGAAATCTACATGCATCAGCTAGAGGGGTTCACATCAAATGTTGATGAGAACAAAGTGTGCAAATTGCAGAGATCCATTTATGGTCTCAAATAGGCTTCTAGAAGTTGGAACATCTATTTTGATCAAACAATCAAAATGTTTGGCTTTGAACAAAACATGGATGAAACTTGTGTTTACAAGAAATTTAGTGGGAGTGTGGTTTGTTTCCTATTATTATATGTAGATGGCATACTGCTTATAGGGAATGATGTGGGTATGCTTTCAACGGTGAAAAAGTGATTGTTCACTAAATTCTCCATGAAAGACTTAGGCAAAGCCAATTACATCCATGGGATTAAGCTTGTGAGGAATCGGAAGAGAGGGATGTTAGACTTGTCACAATCCACAAATATAGAAAAAGTCTTGGCCAGATTTAATATGGAGAACTCTAAGAGAGGAAATGTTCCTTTTCGACATGGAGTAAGCCTCTCCGAATCCCAATTCCCTCAATCTCAAAAGGATATTGAGGAGATGAAGAGAATTGAATTCCCTATGCTTCGACAGTGGGAAGTCTCATGAACACTATATTGTATACTAGGCCAGACATTTGCTATTCTGTTGGGATTGTGAACCAGTATCAATCCAACCCTGGACGTGAGCATTGGACTGCTGTCAAGAATATCCTCAAGTATTTAAGAAATACTAAGTGTCACTTCTTGGTCTATGGGTCAGATCAATTATCAGTTATGGGGTACATAGATTCCAATTTTCAAACTGACAAAGATGATAGAAAATCCATGTCAGGGATGATTTTCATGATTGGTGGTGGAGGTGTTATTTGGAGGAGTGCAAAACAAAAGTCTACTGCTGATTCTACCACTGAGGCTGAATACATAGCGGCCAGTGAAGCATCCAAAGAAGTAGTTTAGTTGAAGAAATTCTTGAATGATCTCGAAGTTGTCCCTAAGCTTGTTAAGGATCCCATTCTATTGTATTGTGATAACAAGGGGGTAATAGCTCAAGCAAAGGAGCATAGGGCTTATCAGAGGAACAAGCATATGCAGCAGAAATATCACCTGATAAGGTAGATCATTGGTCAAGGTGATGTAGCTGTCATAAAGTTGACCTAGTAGACAATGTATCAGATCCCATGACTAACGGCTTAGCACCTAATGTGTTTTTGAAACATGTGGAATCTATGGGTGTAAAGCATATGGGATATTGGTTTTAATGTACAAGTGAAAGATTGTTGGATATGTATGTCCATCAAACCCAGTTTATTAACAAGATTGTTTAATTTCATTTATGCATGTCATTTATTTATTAGGCTTGTAAGTTGTTCCATGGGTTTTCACCCAAAATTGTTCTTGGCTAGGGATAGGAGCGGACATCCTATTAATATGGTCGTTACATTGTAAGTCACCAGGGATGTGATTCTAGTACATATACGTAAGAAGTCTCACTTCGGAAGGGATTGTCTCACAATTGTCAAATCCCAGTATACCACAACAAAATGGTGTCTCTGAGAGACGCAACAGGACCTTATTAGACATGGTCAGGCCTATGCTCACTTTCAGTGAGTTACCTTGTAATCCAGTGTATTCTACGAAGTTAGTTTTGTCCAAAGACTGCAGTGTGCACTTGCTTATCAAAAGTACTAATTTGTTGCTTTGAAATGTATAGACTTATAGTTGGTTCCAGATTATTTTGAATAAACATTATTCATTTCTTATCTATTTTCAATAAACCCCAGTGTAGAGGAAACAAAAATGGAGCAATTTAGCAATGATTTATAGGTTTACAGGGTCTCACTGTAACCAAATGCTTAATACTTTACAATATGAACTTATTTCTTACAAATTCAGAAGGCACTCACTAAGGCTTTTTCGTTTCCCCTCCCCCACCCTTTTTTGGTTACAATAATATAATGTCTAATTATAGAGATGAAGGTAGAATAACTTGATGTCTTGCGACGTAACATATGTATCCCATAGTTGAATGTGTCTTTCTTAAGAAATTACTAGTGAACTTAAGCATTATCTTAAAAATCTAATCCATACAAATCATGTAATTTTGCCTTATTTATTCAATTAGCTTATATCATACATTTCTATTTGCTACATAACAAAAGCCCATACGTGCATTGCTTGTGCAAGTTTACTAGTATGTATATATATATATATATATATATTTGTGTGAAATTATCTTGTACCGCCTCTAAAGTTGAAAATAACTTGGAGTAACCCCAAAAATGAATATAATGTCTACCACAACCCTAATTTGTAACACCGTTAACGGAAAATGAGAAATGTCCCTTTTACCCTTATAATCAAACTCTAAAAAAAATAAAACCCATTTTCTTTCAAACCATTGCATGCTCTCTCTCACCAGGTGCTCAGCCATGACCTTAGCTAGGAGTAGAATATTAATTCAAACAAGATGCAAGCCACTGCTTTATTGGTAATTTTTCTGTTTATTTCCCCCCTTTTTCTAGTGGAAATTTTTGGCATCTCAATATCAGATGTCCTATAAGCACCAAGTAGAAGTGATGAAACACAATCGAGTTAACATCAAATGTCATAATTATAGCCCTTAATCTCAAGATTCTACATCTGCCAAAGTTCAACAAAACTAAAGCTAGAGAGGACGAAATGGACAAATACACATGGAACTAATCCATTCAAAGAAGGGCACAATCCTCGACTATTATCAAATAAACGTAAAGCGCAAGAGGGAGCAAGATCATAGCATACCTGATGTCGAATAAGATAATTGATGCCAAAGTAAGTCTGCAATAGGCCATGTACCTAGGGTTTTAGAATACATAAACCTTAGCATCTCCGATAACGTAGTGATAGCTTCAAACCATGTGGCTGGTGCCTGCACAGGGCGACGCACATGTCTTCTTCTTAAATGACCCGATTTTGAGTAATCTCCACTGCGATCATCCTCATCATCCTTGCACAACAACAGTCTCTGATGCAACACTCAATATAGAAGCATCGCCGCATCAGCGGTTGTAGCCATTGTCCCCGTAGCCATTAGCTTAAGGAATCCACAACTGCAAACGAATTCTCAAGGAAAGCCCCCTAAAATCGACGATCTTGAAAGGGAAGATCATTGACATGTTGATACCAAAAAAGTGATACTTTTACAATCAAATATGTATAAAAGAATTAGATGCTTCCACATATATAGTTGAATAACATACCCATAAGGGTAGATTGACCATTTAGCAAAAAAATGATTGTTCACTTATTGTCTTAAATCTAACAAAATGGGTTTTTTTATATATAATTTTATGAAAGTGAGGGGTCTACTGGACATTATTTCATTTTTAGGTGTTACTCAAAGTTATTTTTAATTTCCTTTTTTTTTTTTTTTTAATAACAGCACAGCTACGGCAAAAACACAGCGACATGCAACTCTTAGCAGTGACGTGCAACATAACCATTGACACCCAGCTTTGATACTAAAGTAATAATAAAAAAAAAAGAAAGAAAGCAAATAGGTATTTAGGATCTGGGATTACCTTGATGTAGCTTTGCTCATAGCGGGATGGATCGGGTTATGGTACACGTTGATCCGCATGAACAACGATGAACAAAGGACTGGAATGATCTTTCTTTTTACCAAAATAAAAGATAAGATTTTCTCCTTAGCGTACAAAGTCTACATAGATTTTCAACTGAAAAAACAAACTAAGTTTTTGTCTCAAGTCCCCAAACGAATGTGTGATATTAATTAAGTGCGTTGCTGCTTTGGCCATGCATAGAAAATTTAGAATCCTAGATACAGGACATCTTGTTGATGTTCTCGACTGTATTAATTAATGAAGTCTTTTTTTTTATCATATATAAAAGAAAAATAATTCAACTAACATATCATTCTTACCAAAAGGGAAAAAAATGCCTCAAATTATTTTCTTCTTCTTCTTATTTTTTTTATGAAGAAAAGAGAATCTATTAATTAAACATTATCTCCCCAGGCCAAGGACCTAGAGAAGTACATATGCTGCAAGTGTCTCATAGTGTGATTAGAGTCCCTATATTTACACGTGCCCATACTGAGCATAGATATCCCAAAACACCTCAAAACTATAGTACAACCATGGCGAGTGGGACAGTAATGGAATAGGCTGAAGAAGATCCTTTGAGGAGAACCAAACTTCAGTGATAGCCCAATGCATAGCGGACACCTAACGCAGACCATATAAAACCCCATCAGCTTCAATTTCAACGAGAGAGTGAGTTGTGGAAGAACCCTAATAGATAACCTGAAATTGACCATGAAATAGAACACCACACAACCAAAAAGATCTTGGCCTAAAAAAATTAGTAAACCCAATACATACTAAAACACAAAATGGAAAAAAAGGTAGTGGGCTTTCCCTGTTCAAGAAGAATGCTAAATAATCTGTGATATAGGGAGAAACAGTGACATTGTTAGAGACTTGGAATAGATCTAAATCATGCATCCAACGATTAATCATCAAGATAATCGACATGGGGGTTGGGGTTCATATGATTTACCATGATATCATTACGATGGGACCAAATAAAATACACAACAATAGCCATCATGCTAAAAATCCTACGTACATCAGCATGGGATAAAAGGGCTCATAAAAAATCTGTTTTACGAGTCCCACAACTGAGGGAGCATTAAGGCCCTCTTTGGTATCATTTTTATTTTTGATTTTTACTTAATTAATAAAAATCATCAATCAAAACTATTTTTTATCAAAACATAAAAATGGTTTGGTAACTACTTGAGAAAAATGGTTTCATATGAGAAATAGTTTAGCATCTCTATGTGTAAAATTATTTTTTGAATAAATGAGTAAAGAGATTCCCTTCACAAATTTGCTTTATAACTATTTTTCTCCACTTTGGGTTAAACAAGAGGGGATAAGGGGCTTGGATTTCTAATTATAAACCAAATGACTACTGTACCCCTTCATATTGAGACTTTAAGCACGTGCTCATTAAAGTTCGGCACAAAAATAGCTGAAATTCACTTTTGACCAAAACACATAAATGACTCTTGATCTCTTTTTTATTTTTATATTTTACCAATTTTTTTTAAATAGAAAAAAGCTCCATAAATGATACCAAATGCTGCCAAAACCATTTTTGTGAACAAAAGTCAAAAAGAAAAATGATACCAAAGAGATTTCAAATAATTTTCTTATGATTTCTAGCATAAGCTCATTGATTACCTAAAAAAAAAAGCACAAGCTCATTCCATGTATCCACTGGGCATGAACGGATCAAGTTCACGTATGAGAATGTTCTTGTACATCCTTGGTCAATGGATTTAGAATCTATTAAATGAAGAGAGAAAATTGATTCTAAATTCACGGACCAGGATCGTTTTCATAAATTATCGTCCTGATCTGCTCTCCCAGTGGGCCTGGCACACCTTTGCAAGGAATCCTATGGGCTGTGGCGGAGGTGGCTTTTGATCTTATTCAGGTCGGGAGACTCGTCACTTGGTACTTGTGAAGATGAAAACATCCATCTCCTGCATGCAACGGCTAAAACCCTAACAAAACCCCTTGTTGCTATTACCGCAATTGAACTGTGTTATCGTCGTGGAGTGAAAAGCCACAGTTTTTAGTATAAAAATTAAAGATTCTTCCCAATTCAAAAATTTATCTTCAGCGAGTATCAATCAATGGCGTTTGTGAGCTTCAAGAAGAACTATCGCTCCGTCCCTTCTCCACAACAATTCTATACTGGAGGACCTTTCGCAGTATCCTCTGAAGGTTCTTTTTTAGCTTGCACCTGCGATGACAAGATAAAGATCGTCGACGCAACGAATGCTTCGATTAAATCGACTATTGAGGGAGATTTAGAGGGCATCACTGCTCTGGCTCTCAACCCTGACGATAAACTCCTTTTCTTTGCCAGCCATAGCAGACAAATTAGGATTTGGGATCTCTTCTTCTCCAAATGCCTGCGTTCTTGGAAGGTACTAAGATGAATGAAGTGTTACATGTGAATTTTTTTTTTTATCAATAATTTAGTTGGCTAGAAGGTATGATGAAAAAAGTTTTTTTGGTTTGAGTAGGGACATGATGGGCCTGTGATGGGCATGGCTTGCGATGCGTCTGGTGGATTGCTTGCTACAGCTGGAGCAGATAGGAAAGTTCTTGTGTGGGATGTTGATGGAGGGTACTGTACTCATTACTTCAAAGGTCACAAGGGAGTTGTTACCAGTATCATTTTCCATCCTGACCCAAACCAGTTACTTGTGAGTTCATTAGTTCAAGTTGTTTACTTCTTCTCTCAATTATTGCTTGATCGGTTTTTGTTTTTGTTTTTGGAAACATTAATTATCGCTTGTTTGTTAGTTTGTTTGCAGAGTCACTGTTAGTAATTTATTATATTCGATTTTTCATGCATCTGAAAAACTACATGACTTTGTCACAAAGGCAAAATGAGATTTCCATATTTTAGCTTGACTACATGTGGGAAATTTGGGCAGGAGATACAGAATAAAAGGGAAAAAAGTCGTCTAGCTATATGAATAGAGTTGTAAATTTGAGAAAATGAAGAATTGACTTATTTCATTGACTTAAGGAGCTCCAGTTTTGGTCCAGTAATGAATATTTAGCAGATTATTTGTTTTATACTTTGTAGCAGATATTCTGGTTATACTTGAGTCTCCAGAACATGTAAATTGCTAGATGGAAAAAATTAAGTATGCTAAGGAAAAAGACCAGAGAGAGAAGCTTACAAATGTGTGAAATCTTACATTTGAAATAAGAGTAAGAAAGTAAATTGGAACTATCCGCTGAATGGACATATTCACACATTCCCTCTCCCAACCCCTCCACACAAAAAAAAAGGAAAAAAAAAATTTCCCTTGTCTTCAGACAAAAAGATTCGTAGTTCAAGAAACCATTTGTTCATGCAAGAAAACAGTGCGATGTGAATTCTTTTGCGCATTAGAGGTTCGATTTGCAATTGCTTGATTCATTGTATATATTGCTACTTTATTATGTACCTTGTTCTCCTTGTTGCTTCATCAAATTAAATTATGAATTGGATTGTAGGAGTTTTCAAAGATTGATAGTGGCCATTTTGCATTTGTTCTTGGGGCTGGCTATATGAGAATCGATCAGCTTTTAAATTTAGCTTTTCATTGAACCCTAGGGTCTTAGTGTCTTGGGAATTAGGGAAAATTGTTGTAGGAGGGGTTTTCTCATCTCTTACTCTTTGGATTTGATTGAATACTGCTTACTGTAATTAAGTATCATACTCAAAGTTTAAGATCTCGCTCTCCCCCCATCTCGCTGATCCAAAAGAGAGAGATTTGGTGAGATCTCAGTGAGATCATTTATTTTTTCCCCGGTTGACTCGATAGTTGGTCTCGGTGGTCATATGGTCTTTGTAGCCCCTGAAACTTGGTATTTGCTCTATTTTAGGCCTTCTAAACACAATGGAAAAATCCATTTTTTAAAATTCAAACCTAAAATTGTACTTTGACTTTGTACTCTGTGTAAGTAGTCTTCGACTTTTCGGGCCTTAGGCTAGTATGCTCTATTCCACAATCCACATTCCGCAATCAACACATGACATAACATAATCATAAGAATTTAAAAGACATCATAAATAATTACTTAATTGTTTAGCAATTAACATTCTCATGACTGATGAGTCACATTCACATACATTGAAAATTTGAAATGACATAAGATAAGCCACATAATAACATAAGGTCAATGTTATAGGCGTCATTTATTTAAACAGAAAAATAAATAGAAAAATTCATTTCCCTCCATGAATCCATAGATTAGTGTTATCTGCATCACATATAAAAAAATACCAATATAAGCTAATAAGTATTGATGATTTTTCCATGAAAAAATGGGTTTGCGAAGATTTTTTTTAATCTACAATGGTTCTTGAGAAAAAAGGTAACTTCAAATGTGGATGAGGAGGTAATATTCTCTACTCTTTAAGCTTCAATGAGTGTAGGGATGGAAATCCTCAAGCAAAAGCACCGAAATCCTTTAGTTTTTTTTTCTTCAAAAAAGTAGAGAGAGAGAGAGAGAGAGAGAGAGACGAGATTTGGCGAGATCTCGGTTGAGTTTTTGTACAATTTATATCTCGCAATGCATTTCATCTTGGAAAAAACGAGATATTAGCGAGATCTTAAACCATGCTGCACATTATTATGGCTTCCTCTCTTAACTGTTTGTTCCAATGGTGGTTGTAGTTAGCCAGTGATGTTTTGATTAATAGGGGGTATCCATAAACCAGTTGTGTGGGTGAATTCTTTGTTTCCTCTGTGGTATTTTATGCATCCTTCATTTCCCCGGCTTTTCATCATTCTTGAGAAAAGACAATTTATTTCAGTCTTTGTTCCTAGCTCCATTTATGGATTATGTTGAAATTTATTTATTGATTAAAAGCGTATTTCTTTGTTGTACAAGCATAATAGAACTCTATATAGATTATAGCCTAGAAATGAGCATTCTTGCTGTCCTGATTGGTCTCTGTTAAGATTTGAAATGTAACCACAAGTGTACGGATCAATGTAGCCACAGGTTGAACACAGGGAGAGTAGCCACTTTATTTTTAGCTTATTTTAATAATGTGAAAGTGAACCGATTAATGGTTGTGATCTAATTCTAACTACCGTCCTAAACATATGTATCTAAAATAACGTCTTAACCATTCGTCATCTAAGAATTTAAATACGCAAGCCACACAATTAAAATATAAATAAATAAATAACTGAAAATAAACAACCCACGCAATTAAAAAGTAAGGAAGGAAAAAAATGCTGAAATAAAAATAAAGTAAAAGAAATGGTATAAAGCTAGAGAGAGGCTCACAAGTAGGTTTCTTTACTTAGCCCAAGGGAGGCAATTAAAATAAAAACAATAAAATGATGGTTCTATGGCTAGGAGGGGCAAATCCAACACATACACTAGCAATGAACTTTGGGGGAAAGAGAAAGCAATAATGTAACGACTGAAATTTCTGGCAAACCTAAAAACTAGACCTGGAATGAACCAACTCTGAAATTTCTAGGCCTGGAGAAAACATATCTTGAAAAAAAAACTGAACTTGAAAAAGAGATGCTCCACAGCTCGTGATCTTGTCACCTAGATCTAAGCCTAGAACTACAACTCAATTGCATAAATCATAAACACAAAAGGCTGAATAAAAATAAAAGAGTGCTTACATTAATTGAAATAAAAAGCTATTATAAAAGTGATTAAAGCAAAAACAAAGAAGAACCAAAACTAAAGAGAGTGAGAGAGGGAGAGAGAGAGCAACTAAAAAAATTAGAAGAAGAATGAAGTGCCCCCTCCTCTTACATGAGTTGTATATATAGGGAATGGGTAGGTAGGGTAACAAATTTCTCTTTCCTAAAAAGGAGAAACCCACAATTGGTAAGTGAGATCTTTTCAGACAAAAAGTGCTAAGTTGGAGGAGAGAGAAGATTTGGATTTCTCATTTTTTTTTCTTCTTCTTCTTCTTGCACAAGAAACCCCTCGCACGATTTTCCTTACTTTGAAGATTCGGACAATCTTCTAATTTGATGTGAAAATCCCCTCCATGCCCTTAGTGCTTTGAGTGAAAAGCAGGAAATCTTCAACAAAATTCTCCAAAAAAAAGACAACCATGAGATTCGAAATTGAGACCTCCTACTGAGCAAGGGAATTTTGCACACCATAGCTCACCAACTACACTAAGTAGTTGTTGGAGAGATATGATGCCCGATAATGCTTAAGGCCTTTAAAATACAAAACCTATAAAAGAGAGTAAAACCCAATGTAGCACCATTTTAAATATGTAAAAATGCATGTTTTACTACTTAGATTTCACACATAAATGTGCTCATTAGTATCCTTATATTTTTTCTTACAAGAAATTTGTCTGTCATAGCTGTTCTTTGGTAGTGAAGATGCAACTGTTCGGGTGTGGAATCTTGTTACTAAAAAATGCATGGCAGTACTAGAAAATCATTTTTCAGCAGTTACTTCCTTGGTAGTTTCTGAAGATGGATGGGCCTTACTCAATGCTGGAAGAGACAAGGTATGCTAAACTTTTCTTGAACTTGCTCAATTGCTAGTGATCTTTTTAAGTCATGGAATGGTTATTTGAGGTTGGTAGTTACAAACAATATCTATCTATCTATCTATCTATCTATCTATCTATCTATCTATATATATATATATATATTATTTTTGTGGTACGATCAAATAATATACTTATGCCTTGTGTTTTAGCCATGTTAAGTTAACTATACTTGCCAATTGAAAGCATGTCCTCAAAAGGAATTTTTTTTGTAACTTAAAGAATTACATTTTGTGTTCTACATTCACTCAGGTAAATTATTCATTGCTTAGGACATGTTAGAAAGAACCTCGTTTGCAAGAAAAATTATTTGTACTCCATTGCTTTTTTCTTGTGAAAATATGCTTTGATTTGCTAATTGGGTAACTAATTGTATTGATTAGGCCGTTAGCTAACTGATCTTTTCTCTGCTATGTCATATGGGACCATGCTTTACCATTAGTGAAACAAACTACTATTTCCATGCTCTTATATTGGTGCTGCACAGGTTTGGGAAATCTATTACATGCCCAGGGATTGAGAGAATTTGGGTTTGTTGAAGGTCTACTAACACAAAATTTGCAACATGCATGCAGAAAATCTGGTTTATTAGCAGCCATAAATTAAAAATTTCCAAATACAAGTGCAGAAAATTCATTCTGAGGGTTTATGAAAATTTAATAAAGGATACATGATAGGTCAGTACCTTCCTTTGTTGTCCCGTGAGTTGGTGTGCTGTGATCAAGTGCTAAGTTGCTACCGAACTCCAATGAATGTGTCAACAGGTGCCTTCTTTCTATTACTTGATGAATCCCTATAGTTTTTGGGGCTGTAATTTAATCCAAAAGTGAGACAAAATCAGAGATTAGCTCTATGTTGGAGACAAGAGATTTTAAGATAAGTAGATTAGAGACAGAGTATATAATGTGTAACTTTACTCACACTATGATGGATAATGGTATGGTGAAAATTGAAGAGAGAGATACAACCAAGCCACCATTTTAGATATCTAGGGGGTCTACCATAAATAAAGAAGGTGACTTAGATGATGATGTTTTATAGAGAATTAAAGTGAGATGGATGAAGTGGAGAGATGTGTCTGGAGTGTTGTGTGACTGTTGTATCCCCTTAAAGATTAAGAAAAAAATTCTATAGGGATATTATAGGACTGACTATGATGTATGGGGCGAAATGTTGGGCAGTTAAGAAGTGTCATGTAGAGAAGTTATGTGTTACACCTGTGCCCTAATCCAGTCTAATTTGAACTGTGGTGACATTGCCGAAGGGATAGAGATGACCCTGCATATTCGTGCATTGCATGCCTATCTAACTAGAGGGGATTCATACCTTCCGATCCCAGAGGGTAAGTGACCCAACTCCCCACACTTGATTTTTGGCACGCATTATAACTGCTGAAAAGCCTTGGGTATGTCCGAGGGCAACCACCCATGCGAGACTAACCATAGGACAGATAGCTGTCAAAGATAGCCACTGGAAACAAGCCACTAGAAGCAGCCTGGGCATGAATCCGGTGCTTGTTTCCAGTGGGTCCACAGGCTGCTGTAGAGGTTCCAATGCCCGTGGGTCCCGCCACTCGCATCGTAAATGGTTCCGGATGATCCCAAGTCATCATCCACACCTTCCTCTTGATGTGAATACCTTATGGACCTAAATGTGCGGGTCCTCGTGCCCCAAAACTCATTTTAATCTGATTGATTCAAAAGGGGGCCAAATCAAATGGACCCTAAGGCCCAACTTAAGTTATAAGTTGGGAAATGAGGATTCATTTCCTCATTTCCCTTGTGCCCAACGTAGGAGAGGAGAGAAAGGGGAGAGGAAGGAAGAAGAAGAGGAAGAAGAAGAGCGTTGGAGGCTTACCTTAGTGCCGGCTGCCGCCTTGTTGCCAGAATTGTTGTTGGAGGTAAGTACAACCTCCCATGCCACTCTCTCTCTTCATTTTGACCTAGACAAAGCTAGGTATGGATAGAATCTTGGTGTACACACCATGTTAAGGTTGTAGGATGGGTGTTCTACCCTCTCGGTGTTGTTGCCGAGCTCGAACCAATCCCAGTGAGCTCCGGTAACATGTAATGCCAAAAGACCAACTATGGTTTTGATCGTTCGATCAACGTATCTCCCAAAAGGCTGAGTGGAATTGAGATTTTTTGGCTTAGAATGATGCTAGGAACATCTTCTACAAACTCCACAGAACAAATCCTGGCAATCGGGCCCGAGCAGGAAGGCTCCAAATTGTTGGATTGCCCTGTACCTCCACTAGAAACAGCCTACCGGATCAACTGGGTCTGTTTTCGGTGGCATATTTCCAGTGGACATGGAGCCTTATGTGCTCTCTGTCACCTCCACCAAAAACAGGTCTGATATTTTCGGTGGAAATACCCTATTTCCGGTGACATTACTGTCATTGGGAGACAGTGTCTGTACAATTTGGGGGTGACCTGTGTGGGTCCCTCCTGATATTTCCGACATGTACTGATGTATGATTCCATTTGTGTCTAGGACAATGACGTGCACTTGCCCCGAAGTCAGAATTGATTTGATTGATCGGTGGCCTTACTTGAACCCTAAACCAAACAAAGATCAACAAGGTGAGAGATGGACTGTGTTTATATTTTTAAATGTTTATTAATTATTTAATTGCTCACATGCTTAGAATTATATGTTTAATTAAAATTGTCATTCTACGATCATGATGTGAATTGTATGGAAATGAATAATGGGATCCGGTGTGGCCGAGGTGGTATCAGTACCGTGATCTCAGTGTGTTTCGATGGGTGTGTGTGAGACGGAATCTAACGTGGCCGAGGTGGTACCGGTGTCGTGATTGCCGTATGCATGTTGCATTCATGCATTGATTATGTGCATTAGAGTTAGTTGTAGTCATGGGTTACACTTTGTGGCCAAGGTCTCGCTGGTATCATGTACCTCGGGACTACATTTGAAAATAGATACATTTCGTGGCCGAGATTTTGCTGGTGTTGCGTAGTCCATACTCGACTGCTATTTGCATGCTAGATTAGGTAAATGATCTCGGGTTACACTTTGTGGCCAAGGTCTCTCTGGTATCATGTACCCGGGACTATATTTGGAGATGGATTACACTTTGTGGTCGAGGTCTATCTGGTATCGCGTAATCCATACTAACTGTATCATTATGAAGGCATGTTGTGTGGTTAGGTATCACTCCCTATGCTATGCACCTTTGCCAATAGGGGTTGAGGTGTTGGATAATCTATTGTGGTATGTTTGATGAGCCTTTTCGAAGTGCCACTTCCACGATACGATGTGATTGTTGCCGGAGGTGGGAACCTGTCCGACGTGGCCAATGTGTTACCGATGTCGTGACTTCCAAGAGGGGGTTATCAGGGGTTTGCTGGGTGACCCATAGATGCATACGGGGATCGACAGGCCATTGTGCTAATTTAGATGAGTGATTATACCTGAGCTTAACCCCTATTTTGGGATAAGAGGGGTGGGCCCCCTATTGGTGCAAATACGAACCTTCATATGAATTCTCCTGGCTCAGGGGAAAGATGGTCTTGACCTCCAACTTCCTTTCTCGAGAGATGCTGACTATGGTAATTTCTAAATATTTGGACAGAGGTTCAGCTAGGGAAGAAAAATTCTTGAGCTAGTAGTTTGGCAGAACTTCACCTAGGGAAGACTGGTTCTGGATTAGGGTTTCGGCAAAGCTTTGGCTAGGGAAGGCTACTTTCTGGATTAGGGTTTTGGCAGAGCTTCGGCTAGGGAAGGCTTGGGAAAGCTTAAAAGGCTTAGAAAGCTTGGGCCTAGAAGGGTGCCACACTAGACAAGGGAGGGGCCACTAAGGAGGGGGGAGAGGTGTGTTCACCAAGTGTGTTTTTGGAGGAGAGGGGGTGAAAAGGTTAGTTTTTAGCTAATTGGGTGCAAGGGTGTAGGGTATGATAGTTGGGATGCAGGGTATGCTGGTGGGGGGGTGTGAGGTACACAGGCAAAAGGTTGCACTGGGCATAGAGCAACGGGCAAGGCAAGTGATGGCAGGCACAGGGAAGGCTAAGGCACGCGCATGGGGCCATGAGGCTATGGGGAAGGGCCGCATGGCTAGGAGAGAATATTCTCAGATTCTGATCCAGTGCTTCCAGCTAGATTCTATCTTCCGAGGATGATTACGGGAGATCTGACTGCCTGATTTAGATGAACCATATGTCGTTGGAATCGTAATTCTGAGTACTATCCATCCGTATAGTCACTTTAGATGGGATTGCTTCGTATACATGATGTCATAATTGGACCCTTCTTTTCTCCCATCTGGGGTTTCCAGGGTTTCTGGGTGTGTAGGGAGTGTTTCAGTGCTGGGTTACCTTAGTTGGTTGTCATTTTTGTTGATCAAAAGCGAAAGGCCATATCCACGATCCATAAGTCATCATAGCCAAGGAAGTGACAAAATTTGGTGTCCACACCTTGATACCATATTTTTGGATGGCATACTTTTTAGGTTATTATAAGTATGTTTTGACAGATGTCAAAACATAAGAGCGGGTGGGATAACATCATCTTGTCCAAGTTCACCCTCGGGCTTCCCCTCAACATCCATAGGCTACTGCTGCTTTAGCCCCAGATCCTCATCCTCATTCTGTGGGATTGAGATCATACAAAAGGGTTTGGAGTCATCACCTAGGATTATGAGCCTAGGAGCTAGGGGTGGGCCCAATTCCTAAGAAAATTAGTTGGTATGGTTCAGAGATTTAGGGTGTCAAATTGTAGAGTTGGAAAGGTGTTAGGCACCCAATCTACCTGGCTCAACTGGTCTTCCTACTAGATGCTTAAGAACGAATATTTTTCACAATTATTCCTATTTCGCATGCATGATTAAGTTATCACACATATATACATTGACTGAATTTAAATATCTATGTACACTAAAAACAAGGTCAATATCAAGTCTACATTATGCTAATTCGGTTGAGAAAATATACCTGAGCTTGACCCCTGTTTCTGGTCAAGTGAGGTGGACCCCCTAATTAGTACTGATATGAATTTTCTTGTGGATTCTCCTGGCTCATGAGAAGATGTTCTTGACCTCAAACTTTCTTTTTTGAGAGATGTTGATTGTGGTAATATTTGAACAGAGTTTCAGCTAGGAATAGTTACTTTTAGATTTTGGCTGAGGTGGTACTCCGGCAGAGCTTCCGTTGGGGATAGGCTATGGGAGGGCTAGGTTTAGGTGGCACTCTGGTAGAGCTTCTACTAGGAATGGGTTGAAACCTAAATGGTTGAAGAACTTTGAAGGCCCGAAGAACACTTCAGATCTTATTAAGATTTCTCCAAAGACTAAAAGAACCTCAAAAGGGGGGAGGGGAGACTAAGGAAAAATCTCTTCTATGCAAAGGGCTCACTCACAAAGCAAACAATTGAAGAACTTCGAAGGCTTGAAGAACACTTCGAAGATCGAAAGAACACTTTGGATCTTATGAAGATCTCTACAAAGACTTGAAGAACTTCAAGGGGGGAGAAGAGGAGAGAGGGCAGAGCTTCTCTACAAGGGATGCCCACTAGGAGGCTTAAGTGTGAAAAACCAAAGGGAGGGGGGTATTTATAGAATTTTTGAACCAATGGGGAGGAAAGAGAAATTTCTTTAGCCAATAAGGTTAAAAAGTGGTTTTTCTAAATCAATGGGATAAAAAAAGTGAAATTTTAGGCCAATGGGGTGACTAGGTAAAATTTTAGACCAATGGGGTGAAGAGTAATTTCTTGGGCCAATGAGATGAAAAGATGTCTTTTTAGGCCAATGGGGGATTACAGTGTAGGGTACACTAGCGGGGCAGTGTAGAGTGTTCAAGTGGGTGAAGATGGAATTCCTTCACCAAACTAGTCTTCAAAGTGAAGGTTCTAGTGAAAATACCAAGGCTGGAAAGGAGTGCACAAGGCAATAGGAGGCACACACAAGGCAGCGGGCGCGTGCATAGGGCAGCAATAGGGCAGCAAAGAGCACGTGTGAGGCAGGCTGGGGGGTGCACACGAGTCACTCAGGGGCGCACGCATGAGGTAGGGGCGCGTAGGCATGTCGGAGCATGCACGAGGCATACAGGAGTGTGCACGAGGCAAGCGGGGGCATGCGCAAGGCACGTGGGGGTGAGCACGAGGCACATGGGGGCACGCACAAGGCACGTGGGGATGAGCAGGCACGTGGGGGCACATGAGAGGTATGCGGGTGCACATGAGAGGCACATGGGGGTGCACAGGTAGAGGGCATGCGCTAGGCATGCGAGGGCACGTAGGCATGCAGGGCATGCACGTGGCACGCAGGGCACGTGCATGAGGCAGGCAGGTCTGTGCGCACAGGGCAGGTAGGGTTATACGTGTGAGGTAGGCAGGGCTGTGCGCACGGGGCAGGCAAGGTTGTGCGTGCACAAAGTGTATTTTTTGGGAACTATTGCAGGAGATCTGAAGATCCAATTTTGATGTACCATATATCGTTGGAATCATAATTTCGAGTATTATCCATCCGTATGGTTATTTTGACCAAAATTTCTTCGTATATCAGGAGTCATAATTGGACCCTTCTTTTCTTTTGCACGGGATTTCTAGGATTCTTAGGTGGGTATGAAATATTCATGGGTTAGGTTATACCTTTCATCTCTGTTCATCAAAAGTGAGTGGTTGCATCCATGATATATTAGTTATCATAGCTGGAGGAGGGTGACAAAATTGGGTGTCTACAAAATGCCCCTCTTTGGCCGAGGCCTGTGCCAATAGCTGAAGGGCAAAGAAAAGAATGACCATATTTTGTCACCTGGAGCAATGTACTACCATCATCTTGCTTATCAATGATGGAGTTGAAAATGCAACAGATAATATCTCTTAACTAGTTTAAAGTTTAGAATCTTACCTAGGTCGTTGATTGTTGGAAAGAAATTCGCTGCTCTTTCAATTCTACAAAAGATGTTAGTACTTGATTCTAGACTTTTCCTACGCGGGGCTTCCATATGCCAGTCTAGGGATATTTGGTCTCCAGGTTGGGTCTTTCAAACCAATCTGGACTATCTGGGACCATTAATTATAGGAAAGAAATTCACTGCTCTTTCAATCCTATAAAAGATGTTAGTATTTGACTTTCCTAGGCTGGGCTTCCTTGTGCCAGTCTAAGGAAATGACCAATGAGATCAGGCCACTTGGGGCCGATTCAAAGAGATGGGCCACCTGGGGCCGGTTCCATGAGATTGGGCCACCTGGGGCCAGTTCAATGAGATTGGGCCACCTGGGGCCGGGTCAATGAAAGTGGGCCACCGACAGCCAAGTCAATGAAATTAGGCCTACTGGGGTCGGGTCAATGAGGCTCTCTCTTTTCCTATTTTTTCTTCTTTTATCCTTTGATTAAGAGTCTTTGAACCATTGGAGTAGAATCTTAAATTTGGACCTTTGAATTGGAATCTTTCCTTTCACATGTATTTGTTTTTGAATTTTAATTTTGACCTTTCACCTTTCACCTGCATGTGACTATCCACCACTTTTATGTGATGTAATTTTTATCTACCTTTTCTATGTGATTTTTCATCTACCATTTTCATGTGATTTTTCGTCTACCATTTTCATAGTTTTGAATTAGATTTTTTATTTTGTGGCAAAGATCTTCAAGTTGCACCTTAGATTTGGAATTTCAAACTTTTTTTTTTGAGAGAGAGAACGAATTTTTTAACCATAAAATGGTCCCCCTTCTTGCTCATTTCCTATTCTAATTTTTCTGAGTTGGGAATGATTTGTGAGCGGGTGAGCTCGGGTTTTTTACTTTTCTCAAAGATTTGAAGTTCTTCACATTTGTCGAGTTTCTTCACATTTTTTCCAAAGATCTTTAAGTTTCCTTTGAAGTTCTTCATCCTCCTCTTGAAGATCTCCAAAGTTCTTGAGGAAGGAGCCAATTGGAGAATTTGAACTCTTTTTGGGCTTTTTTAAAAATTATAAAACTTCTTAGGGTTCCTTGTAATTTTGGAAAATATAGCTAAGAGAAATAAGAGGACTCACAGAGGAATCAGGCTCGATGGCGTGGAGAGTTGTAGTATTTCTTCCCAGGGGGATGAGAGTCCCACGGATTGGTACACTGGGCAGACATTCCATAGGACTTAGGATCATACATGCAACTCAGTGTGGGGCATATGGGTTAGTCCTTACATTTTATTCATTTCTCTTTATTCATTCATTATTTTTGTTATTATTATTATTTATTATTATTATTATTTATTATTATTATTATTTATTATTATTATTATTATTATTTTATTTTAGAGGCATAATGAGGGAGTACCATCGGCTTTGGCCAGATATGGTCATCCAAACTTGGCCCAGGACTGGTACAAGGTGCTTCCTCGCAGGGTGAAGGAGTTGGTTGATTAATCTTACCTAAGCCGATTAGCCTCGTTAGAGACTAGGAAGTTCAATCTGGCATTGGCAGGGGCCCTGATGGAGCAGTGGTGGTCGAGTACTCATTCCTTCCATCTCCCTATTGGCAAGATTACCATTATGCCCCTGTGCTTCTATGCTCCGACAAGCATACCATTTGGAGGGACGCCTCTATCCCTTCTTGAGACTTTGACAGCACAGGAGTTCACAAATTTGATGGGCATCGATATCCAAGATGACTAGAAAGATATCTATTTAGGAGGGATTAGTGCTCGTTGGTGGACGAACCTGCGGGTGAACCCCGATAACTTTGCGCAGGTGACCCGCTCTTTCCTTCTATTTATTGTGGGTCAATGCTTCTTTTGTGACCTCCGAGGTGGGGTGGACATTCGCATAGCTCCCTTCTTCCGGAACCTTCGGGAGGTGGAAACCTGGGATTAGGGTGGGGCTACCTATGCATACCTTCTACGGATTTTTGACCTGCTATCATATGGAGATCGGGGCCTCAAAGGAGTGGGCTACATCCACCAGGTAGTCTCTCATCCCTATACCCATTTCCCTTTATTTTGTTACACTTCCTTACTTTGATTTCTCAAATCAGCTCTAGTGTTATGAGCATTTGGAGACTATGGCTCCTATACTGAAGGATGCTCGAGCATCACCTTTCCCCATAGCCATGAGATGGGGAAATAGCCGAGTACTAGGGGTAGGCACCATCCTCCAGGGACCACGGCTCATTCTCTCTTGAATGGACTTACAGAGGTAAGCCATGTTTGTCATTAAATTTCCTTCTGCCAAGTGCTGCATTTACTTCTTCTTGAATTTATAGGTTACTTGGAGACTATTCCAGCATCTTAGGTTTCTGGACGTTGATGAACTTACTCAGGCCATATACTTAGCAAAGAACCGAGTCTTGTTCAGGGGTATCTGGGGCCATGCTTGGTATTTAGGAGAGTGGGTTACACCCCAATGGTCTGATTCTGACATGCGCTTCCCTCCTTGCCTTCCTCCACCTACCATGCACTGTCCGGAGTGCATCCTCATGGATCAGATCGAGAGATTGGTCGAAGGAACATGGGATGACTCTTTCTTAGACTAGGATAGGGATTATAAGACCTTCCTTGAGGAAGGGACGGTCTGTACCCCCTTTGGACCCAGTGGTCCAGTGGTATGTTGCTCTTCCTTGAATATACCCTTCATACTTCAATTTCCTTTTGTTTGGCTTTGATTGATGTTCTTTCATGGGAGAACGCTTGCTTGTAGACCCTTCTACTGTCCAGTCACAAGTTGGTGCTGCTGGTCCATCCCAAGCTGGGCCTTCTACTGGTGTGGGTGGATCTCTCAGGATGGCCACCATCCCCTTTCATGGCTTCTCGAACTGGTCTTATCCCAACGCAGCCCATCCTAGTATCCCTCATCTTCTGGGGTGGAGACTAGAAGAAGATGCTTTTCTTGGGCTGCCAATTCCATATAACTGTGTAAGTATATAACCATCTCTCATTTGATTGACTTTTGACTACCTTTGACTGATATAGTCTTCATCAGGTGTCTCCAGAGTCTTATGCCGAGCTTAGGAGGATGCTCTAGAGCTTATGTGAGGTGGTGCTCAACAAGGTATCAACTCCTTCTTTTTTGTTTTTCTTTTTTTTTTAACCTTGTCCTTCTTCTTTAGTACTCTTTTTCTTGATCATTCCTCATACTTCCCAAGAAGGAGAGAACACTATCTTATAGAGCCAAGTCAGCTCTTACCAACAGGAGAATGCCTAGCAGCATGCACAGATTCAAGATCTCACCCAGAGATTGGTGAACTTGGGATTATCACCTACTAGCTCTTCGACATTCCATGAGGACAACTCCGAGTATAGTTTAGACGAGGATTTTGACTCTTAGGGGTCTGTTATTGTAGTTCCTGCAAGCACAAACACATGTATACACCTTTCTCTTTTTCTTTTTCCTTCCTTATGTTTATTCCTTCTTCTTTTTGTATTACCAGATTTGGCCTTTTATAAATGAAGATCTATCTATGACATAAAGAAAATCTTATTTATGAATTTGAATTTTTAGGCACAATTAATTCCACAACTCAAGTCTTCATTAGAATAATTGGATAACACGAAAATCCAAATATCACGCTATTTTACTACCAAGTTCAATACATGGAATGGAAATAACTTTCATACCACAGACAGAATAGGTAGGTAACAAGGTGGGGAGACAGTTCTTGCGGTGGGTGGAAGTTCACCAACTCTTCTGGGTCCTTTGCTTTCAATCCAAATTGTCAGCTGATGTGGGTGGGCAAGTAAAAGAATGTATGAGTTAATCCCATCAACCTGACATAGTTGTGTCTAGGGCTCTTTATTAGAAAATCCTCTTATGGCCACCATGGGCACCTGCATGCAATATCCCTGTGCAGTTCTTCCTCGTAGGTACTCCCAATCAACTATAAGCTTGAATTTCGGGACTTCCCTCTTATCTCTTGGTAGCAAAGAGCTCCGAGTTGGAATCCATTTAACGCCCTGGTTAGCTTTAGTTTTTCTAGTAGCCAAATCTGAAAAATAGCAGGACTTCCTTGATAATGATCAAGTCCAAATTTATTGCTATGGTTCATGTTGTTAAATCCTTTGAGTCTTTCTGCAAGGACCGTAGGGATGATATCATCTCCTTTTTTCAATTACTTTATCACTTCTATCTGAACAAGTGGTGCACCATGTCTGGGAGTTCGGAGAACATAGCGAGCTATCATGCAAAGTAGATAAACATCCTGTGATCTTTGTTGATGGATTCCTCTTAGTGATAGATACCGAATGAAGATCCTGGCAACCTTCAAAATGTCAATTTCCAATATCTAATAAACTACTTCATTTCCTCCTTTTCCCATCTGAAGAAATCCTGGATTTCCTCTGAGTAGTCTTTCTTCAAAGATGGTTGAATCAATCTGCCCATGGGTGGAGATAGCATATAAACTCGGAATTCTTTGTGAGTTGGGTAGATCTCAATCAATCCAAACCGAAACACATGAAGATTAGTATCCCAGTGTTGAGGCACCTATCGAAGTAGATTGTGATGTAATTTTACAGACCCGATCCAACTAAGCATTGACATATTCATAGATTCTAGCAATCCTGTTGCCATCATGCTGATGTTTTAAGGTCCATTTTCTCAATGTCTCTTCCAAAGAGCCCATGACCTACCCTGCAATCATTACAAGCAAAGAGAAGATGTGATGATTTGTCAAAGTATCACTCATTAGCTATTGACACAACCAAACCTTTGCCACTGTTGCATCAAAATCCTTTTTTGTTTCTTGTTTTTTTATTTTTTATTTTTGACTAATCAAGGAAGGGGGAATGAACTAGCCTTGATATACTAGTGCCAGGTGGTGACTTTTAGGGAATGGAATGCTGGATAAGCATTAGGAGGACCATAGGTGAATGATAGGTACCTATTGGCCTTATATGCCAAATGGCGATTCTTGGGGGACGCAAGCTATGGTGATCTTTTTAGATACGTTGATTTTTAATCTAGGAACTAATTTATTGCCTTGAGATTGTTGATCATACTTGCACATGTCAAGTTGCCAACGTATCCCTTGAGAGGAATCAGGTCCAACGTAGTTCGGGCTATTCACCCTTTTAGACATAATATCTCTTGAGTTGATCCATATTGACCAGTCTAGGTATTTCTTCATCGTTGTGGTCTATGAGTTTCATAGCCTTGCCTGGTAGAATTTCTTTGACAGTGAATGGGCCACTCCAATTGGACCTGAACTTTCCTCTTGGATCATGAATTGGGACTCTTTGTTCTCAAAGAACAAGCTCACCCTTTTTTATGTGACGGGGCTTCACATTCTTGTTGAAGGCCCTTACCATTCTCAATTGAAAAATCTTTAGATTATCCATGACCTTCATACATCTTTTATTAAGAAAGTTGAGCTTGTCGTGTTGTGAGGGTAACGGTCAGAGATCGATGGCTTCACTAGTCACCATTCCATCCTCTCTCCTCTCTCTTCTCTTTGCATGAGGGAGAGGTGTGTCGTGAGTGCTTCACTTGTGGGCCCTGCACCACCGTATTACTACTCGGAGATACGTGGAGGCCTATTTTGCAAGAGTATAAAGTTCATCATTCTAGATGGGGGTTTGATGATGGTCCAATACGGGGATCAAGATAATGCAAAAGGGTTTGGAGTCCCCACCTAGGATTATGGGCCTAGAACCCTGGAGTGGGCCCAATTCCGACGAAAAGGGCTCGAAAGTTGGTCTGGTACAAAGATTTAGGGTAAGTGTCAGCTTACAGAATTGGGAAGGTGTTAGGCACTCAATTTGCCCGGTTCAACCGGTCTTATTACTACATGCTTAAGAATGAACATTTTTTACAATTTTTCCTATTCCACATGCATGGCTAAGTTATCACACATATATACATTGATTGAATTTAAACAACTATGTACACTAAAATAAGGTCTATATAAAGTCTACATGATGACAAATCGGTTGACAAACTATACCTGAACTTAACCCTTGTTTCAGGTCAAGAGGGGTGGGCCCCTAATTAGTACCATCTCGGACTATGTTTTGGATTCTCCTGGCTTAAGGGAAGATAGTTTTGACCACAAACTTCCTTTCTCGAGATATTTTGATTGTGATGATATTTGGGTAGAGCTTCGGCTAGGAACGATTACTTTCAGATTTGGATTCGGACAGAGCTTTGGCTAGGGAAGGCTATTTTTGGACTTCGAATGAGGTGGCACTTCGACAGAGCTCCTACTGGGGATAGGCTAGGGCAGGGCTAAGCTAAGGTGGCACTCTGGCAGAACTTTCGTTGGAAATGGCTATTTCTGAAGATTCTAAGAGCACTTGGATAGAGCTTCCATTGGGAATGGCTATTTCTGAAAAGATTCCAATGGCACTTGGATAGAGCATCGGTTGGGAATGGCTATTTTTGGAAAAAAATAGATTGACCTAAAAATAGATTGAAGATCCTCAAAGCCCCAAAGAACACTTTGAAGATATGAGCAGAACTCCAGAGCTTGACAAAGATCTCTTTGTAGACCGAAAGAACCTCAAGGGGGGGAGGGATTTCTACTTTTGGTAAAGATCAAGAACACTCAAAGACATACTATTTTTGGAAAAAAAATGGATTGAACTACAAACTTGATTAAAGATCTTCAAGATCCTGAAGAACACTTTGAAGATCCGAACAAATTTTGGATCTTGACGAAGATCGCTCCGAAGACCCGAAGGAACTCAAAGGGGGAGGGGAGGAGTAGAGAGAGCAGAGCTTCACTTCATAAGTGGGGTTGTGATTTTTGGTGTGTTCCAATCCAAAGGAGGGGGTATTTATAGTATTTTCGGGCCCAAGGGGAGGAGAGAATTCTTTTAACCACTGGACAAAAGGGGGTTTTGGACTAAAGTGGGTGAAGAGGTCTTTTTAATCAATGGACAAAAGGGGGTTTTTGGACTAAAGTGAGTAAAAAGGGTTTTTTAACCAATGGACAAAAGGGGATTTTTGGACTAACGGGAGGAGAGAAATTTTAACTAATGGGTAAAAAGCGAGTTTTTAGACAAACGAGAGGAGAGAAATTTTAGCCAATGGGGGTAAAAAGTGGGTTTTTGGACAAATAGGAGGAGAGAATTTTTTAAGCCAACGGAGTAGTGCATACGCAAAAATGGGTGAAGAGAAAATTTCTTCACCCATCGAGCCAGTGGAACGTAAATCCTAGCCATCGACGGTGCACACAAGGTTGGGTTGAAATGCATAGGGTATGACGCACGGATGCACGGGGGGGAAGGCATGGTGTAAGGATGGGCAGGCAATGTGCAAAGGCTGGGTACGCACAGTGCAAGGGTTGGGCATGCATGAGGCAAGGAAGGGTAGGCATAATGCACGGGCTGCGAGTAATGCGAATTATAAAATTTTCTAGCAATGATTACGGGAGATTCGACAGTCCAATTTTGACATGCCATATATCATCGGAATCGTATTTTCGATCACTATCCATCCTATAGTCACATTAACTGGACTCCTTCGTATATAAAAAGTCAAATTTGGACCCTTTTCTATTTCACACAGGGGTTTCCAGGGTTTTCAGGTAAGGGATGAATTTAGGGTATTTGGGTTGGTAGGGAATTTTTTCAAGTTTACAGCAGGCTTACCAGTGTGCGTGGCATACATACGGGAAAACATAATTTTATGGGGACGAATGCAGGAGATCCAATAGTTCGATTTTGACGTGCCATATATCGTCGTAATCAAATTTTTGACCACTATCCATCTGTACGATCATCTTAACCAAATTCCTTCGTATATAAAAAGTCAAATTTGGACCATCTTCTCTCCTACGCAGGGGTTTCCAGGGTTTTCAGATAGGTGGAGAATGTTTCTGGGTTTTCTGGGTTAATCATCATCTTTTTTAATTGAAAGTCAGAAGTCATGTCCAAGATCCACATTTCATCATAACTGGAGGAGGGTGACAAAATTGAGTCTCTACAGAATGCCCCTCTTTGTCCGAGGCCTATGCTAACAACCATAGGGCATGACCATATTTTGTCACCCGAAGCATGTACTGCCGTCATTTTGCTCATTAAGGATGGAGTTGAAAAATGCAACAGATAATGTCTCTCAACTACTTTAGATTTTTAGGACTTACCTGAGCTTCCAATTGTAAGAATGGAATTCATTGCTCTTCCAATCCTGTAAAAGATGTTAGTACTTTGATCTTTGATTTTTCCTTAGTTGGACTTTACATGTGCCAGTTCGGGGAATTTGGCCTCCAGGTGGGTTCTTTCGAACTGGGCTGGCTATCTGGTCTTCCAGGCAGGTTCTTTCGAACCAATCTGACCTATCTAGTCTTCCAGGTGGGTTCTTTAGAACCGGGCTAGGCTGTTTGGTCTTCCAGGAGGGTTCTTTCGAACTGGGTTGGGCTATCTGTGCTATCAATTATAGGAAAGAAATTCACTGCTCTTTCAACCCTGTAAAAGACATTTACTAATTGATTCTTGATTTTTTTTTTACCTTTGATTCTTTGATTCTTCGATTCTTCATTGGATTTTTAATCTTTTGGACTTTTGAATTGGAATCTTAAATTTTGTCCTTTGAAATAGAATCTTGAATTTGGACTTTGAACTTTGAGCCTTGATTTGGAATCTTATATATATATATATATGTATATATTTTGGGAAAACAAAATTTTTTTACCCATAAAATGGTCCCTACTTGGGCAGACTTCAAAGGGGCCTTCTTTGAGAACTATTTTCCATAAAGCTTCCAGGATAGGAGAGAGTGAGTTCTCTTAGTTGGCTTAAGGTTCTCGGTCTATGCTGGAGTATCAGCAACGCTTCGAGGAGCTATTCCATTTTTCTCCTGAGCATCTTAGAGGTGATAGAGACAAGATTAAGAAGTTTGAGAAAGGGTTGAGGCCAGGTATTGGGTCAACCATTGTGGGGTTGAAACTGTAAACCTATATTGAGGTGGTCCAAGTGGCCAAGTCTATTGAAGACCGGCATAGGGATAACTACACGGCTCAGCAAGGAACGGGAAAGAGGCCAATGGGATCTACTGATTTTAGGGGAGGTAGCAAACCTTTCTGAGTGCCTTATGTTAATCCAACTCCGGTGCAAGTATGAAATTGTGCATCGACTACCGGGAGCTTAATAAGCTAAACATCAAGAACCGGTATCCTTTGCCAATGATAGATGATTTATTTGATAAGTTGTAGGGTGCCAAGGTGTTCTCCAAGATCGACCTTAGACCGGGCTACCACCAGCTCAAGATTAAGGATGGTGATGCCAGTAAGATAGCCTCTAGATCAAGGTATGGACATTATGAATTCTTGGTGATGTCATTCGAGTTGACCAATGCACCGGCTGCATTTATGGATTTGATGAACTAGGTATTCCAGGGTGTCTTAGATAAGTTTGTGATATTATTCATTGATGACATTTTAGTCTACTCCAAGAGTGCAGAGGAACATGTTGTTCACCTGAGATTAGTACTGCAACGGCTGAGAGAGAAGCAACTCTATGCCAAATTTAGCAAGTGCAAGTTTTGGTTGTCACAAGTGGCATTCCTACACCACATTGTTTCAGCCAATGGTATAGAGGTTGACCTAGGCAAAGTGAAGGCAATTCTAGAATGGGAGACTCCCAAGAGTGTGGCAGACATACGTAGTTTTTTGGGATTGGCCAAATACTACAGGAGGTTTATCGAGAACTTCTCTCGCATTGCTACTCCGATGATCCGACTCACACGGAAGGGTGTAAAATTTGAGTGGTTTGATGATTGTGAGAATAGCTTCAAGGAGCTAAGGCAAAAGTTGGTATCAACTCCAGTTTTGACTATTCTGACTGGTACAGGTGGTATGGTTGTTTATAGTGATGCCTCCAAACTGGGATTGGGTTGTGTATTGATACAGCACGGGAAAGTCATTGCTTATGCATCTCGTCAGTTGAAGGATTATGAGAAGAACTACCCAACCCATGATTTGGAGTTGACAGTCGTGATTTTTGTATTGAAAATCTATAGACACTACCTGTGTGGTGAGAAGAGTGAGATCTTCAGTGACCATAAAAGCCTCTAGTACTTCTTCACCCAAAAGGAACTCAACATGAGATAGAGGTGTTGGTTGGAGCTGATGAAGGATTATAATTGTACTATCCACTACCACCCAAGAAAAGCCATTGTGGTAGTTGATGCACTTAGTCAGAAATCCCAGTCACTGACTCTTGCATCATTGACCACCACTGACTATCTCCTAAAGGAGGCCAAGAAACTAGACTTGGAGCTATTAGTAGAGGGTGTCACTGTGTCACTATTAGTATTAGTGGTATAACCTAGTCTGGTGGATAGGATCACTGCAGCTCAGGTTACTGATGCAGAGTTGCAGAAGCTGATAGCAAAATGCCAGGAAGGAACCCAAAAGGACTCAAATTTCTCTGTGACTGAAAATGGGATTCTCAAGTTCAAAGAAAGGTCGTGTGTGCCCAGTGATGGTAATTTGAGAGACATAGTTTTGAGAGAGGCACATAGCTCTCCATACTCCATTCACCCCGGTAGCACTAAAATGTACAAGGACCTCAAAGGCTCCTACTGGTGGAAAGGAATGAAGAATGATGTGGCCACATATGTGTCCAGATGCCTCACATGCAAGCAAGTCAAGGCTGAGAGGCAGAGGCATGATGGCTTATTACAATCCCTACCTATTCCGGAGTGGAAATGGGAGAATATTACTATAGACTTCGTCACAGGCCTACCCCGTACATAGAAGGGTATAGATGCCATTTAGGTAATTGTGGACCGCTTGACTCAGGAAGCTCACTTTATCCTAATCAAGATCACATTTTCTATAGACAAGTTAGCCAAGTTGTATATCGATAATATCATCAGGTTTCATAGTGTACCAGTTAGTATCATCTTTGATCAAGATCCCAGGTTCACTTCTAAGTTCTGAACCTGTGTGCAGAAAGCCATGGGCACATAGTTGGCTTTCAGCATTGCCTTTCACCCTCAGTCTAATGGTCAATCGGAGAGGACTATTCAGACATTGGAGGACCTACTTCGAGCATGTGCCTTGGATATGAGTCATAGTTGGGATGAGCACATTTCTCTTATTGAGTTCTCCTACAACAACAGTTATCAGGCCACTATCAGAATGTCCCCATTCGAGGCACAGTATGGCAGGAAGTGCCGGACTGCACTCTATTGGGATGAGGTTGGTGAGTGGCATATTTTGGGTCTAGACTTGATACAGGCTACCAGTGAAAAGGTGAATGTGATCAAAGAAAGGATCAATGCAGCTCAGTCCAGGCAGAAAAGCTACACAAATGTTAGGAGGAAACATCTGGAGTTTGGTGTTGGAGACAAGGTCTTCTTACGGATCTCCCCAATTAAAGGGGTGATGCAGTTCGACAAGAAGGGAAAGCTTAGTCTGAGGTTTATGGGATCATATCATGCACTGGAGAGGATCAGACTAGTAGCTTACTGGATAGCCTTACCACCAAATTTGGAAGGTACACATGATGTCTTCCATGTATCTATGTTGAGGAAGTACATTTCTGACTCGACTCACATCTTGACTTACATACCTCATGAGTTGGATGAGGACTTTGCCTATGTGGAGTATCCGATGAAGATTGTTGATCGGAAGGACCATGTTCTTTGCAACCACACCATTTCCTTTGTCAAGGTGAAATGGATGAACCACCCCAAACAGGAAGCATCCTGGGAGTGAGAAGATGAAATGATGAAGCAGTATCCTGGATTATTTGATTTGCCAGGTACATTCAATTTCGAGGATGAAATTCTTGTAAGGTGGGGAGATGTTACTCCCATGCCCTAATTCGGTCTAATTTGAACTATTGTGACAGGCCTTAGATTGGAGATCGGAAGTACGACTAGGTTTTGGATCGCCGCTACACATTATCAAAAGGTAGAGATGACCCAACATGTTCAAGCATTGCATGCATATCTAACTGGAGGGGATTCATACCTTCTGATCCCAGACTATAAGTGACCCAACTCCCCACACTTGATTTCCAGCATGCATCATAACTGCCAAAAAGCCTTAGGCATGTCCGAGGGCAACCACCCATACGAGACCAACTATGGGATAGCAAGCTGTCAAGACAGCCTTGACCACCAGAAACAAGCCACCAGAAGTAGCCTGAGCATGAATCTGGTGCCTATTTTTGGTGGGTCCACAAGCTGTTGTCGAGGTTCCAATGCCCGTGGGTCCCACCACCAGCATCGTAAATGGTTCTGGATGATCCCAAATCATCCTCCACACCTTCCTCTTGATGTGAACACCTTATGGACCTAAATGTGAGGGTCCTTGTGCCCTGAAACTCATTTTAACCCGATTGGTTCAAAAGGGGTCCAAACAAAACAGACCTTAAGGCCCAACTTAAGTTATAAGTTGGGAAATGATGATTCATTTCCTTATTTTCCTTGTGCCCAACGTAGGAGAGAAGAGAAAGAGGAGAGGTAGGAAGAAGAAAAGGAAGAAGAAAGGGTTGGAGGCATACCTTGGTGTTGGTTGCAGCCTTGTTGCTGGAATCATTGCCGAAGATAAGTACAACCTCCTATGCCACTCTCTCTCTTCATTTTGACCTAGACAAAGCTAAGTATGGATAGAATCTTGGTGGACACACCATGTTAAGGTTGTAGGATGGGTGTTCTACCCTCCTGGTGTTGTTGTCGAGCTCAAACCAAGCCCGGTGAGCTCCGGCAACATGTAATGTCAAAAGACCAACTAGGGTTTTGATCGTTCGATCGATGTATCTCCCAAATGGCTCAGTGGAATTGAAATTTTCTTGGCTTAGAATGATGCTAGGAACATCCCCTACAAACTCCAAGGAACAAATCCCAGCAATCTGGCCCAAGCCAGAAAGCCCCAAATTATTGGACTACCCTATATCTCCCCTAAAAACAGTCCACCGGATCCACTAGGTCAATTTTCGGTGGCATATTTTCAGGGGACATGGAGCCTTATGTGCTCTCTGTCACCTCCACCTGAAACAGGTCTGATATTTCTGGTTGAAATGCCTTGTTTCTAATGGTTGTTTCAGGTGACATTACTTTCATTGGGAGGCAGTGTCTGTATACTTTAGGGTTGACCTTTGTGGGTCCCTCCTAATGTTTTCGACACGTACTGATATACGATTCCATTTGTGTCTAGGACAGTGACGTGCACGTGCCGTGAAGTCGGAATTGATTTGATTGATCGGTGGCCTTACTTGAACCCTAAACCAAGCAAAGATCAACAAGGTGAGGGATGGACTGTGTTTATTTTTTTAAATGTTTATTAATTATTTAATTGCTCACATGCTTAGAATTATATGTTTAATTGAAATTGTCATTTTACGATCATAATGAATTGTATGAAAATGTATGATAGGATCCAGTGTGGCTGAGGTGGTACCGGTACCGTGATCTCCAGGTGTTTGGATGGATGTGTGTGTGTGTGAGACAAAATCCGACGTGGTCGATGTGGTACCGGGGCCGTGATTGCCGTATGCATGTTGCATTCATGCATTGATTATGTGCATTAGAATTAGTTGTAGTAGCGAATTACACTTTGTGGCCAAGGTCTCGCTTGTATTTGTGTACCCTGCGACTACATTTGGAAATTGATATGCTTCGTGGCCGAAGTCTTGCTGGTGTTGCATAGTCCATACTCGATTGTTATTTGCATGCTAGATTAGGTAAACGGTCTCAGGTTACACTTTGTGGCCAAGGTCTCTTTGGTATCGTGTACCTGGGACTATATTTGGAGATGGATTACACTTTGTGGCCGAGGTCTCGTTGGTATTGTGTAATCCATACTAACTGTATCATTATGAATACATATAGTATATATGTGTTTAGGTATCACTCCCTATGCTACGCACCCTTTCCAACATGGTATGTTTGATGAGCCTTTTCGAAGTGCCACTCCCACGGTACGATGTGATTGTGCTAGAGGTGGGAACCTGTCCAACGTGGCCGATGTGTTACCAGTGTCATGACTGCCATGAGGGGGTTATCAGGGGTTTGCTGGGTGACCCATAGACGTATATGGGGTCAGGTAGGCTTCTAATCACTGCTAGGGTTTGTATCGTTGTGTAGTCGATGTCGTTTCTGAGACGAGTGATACAGCCTAATGTGCTATAGTAGCATTTACTAGACTTAGTTTGTATTTTTAGGTGGAGAATAAACAAATGAACTGCATCACGAGCATCATGGACTATATGTTTAATTTTCGCAATCATGCATCATAAATTATTACTGTTATTATCTTGCTTGGATGTGCTTGCCACCCCTCACTAAGTGAGTTGGAAAGCTCACCCCACGTATACACCCCTTTTTAGATGATGATGCAGGTACTGTGGTGCCAATGGCGGATGACCTAGTATCTTTTGGGTCAGAGTATGGTGTGACGACTGGTGGATGCCAGAAGCGGAGGAACATGATCTGGACTGTGCTTACGATCACTGTACTTACGCCGCACCGTGAGATTGTACATCATCTTTTGACACTTTTGGATATAGTTGTGGGTTGTATATTTTCTTGAGATTACATATATGTCATGGATGAATGTAACAGAATAACTCAGTTATTGCTATTATATTACCATTGGATGTTTCCCCATTTTATTTATAATTCCGCTACTACACTTTGATTCCACTACTTATGTTGGTTTGTGTTGTGAGATTGTGAAAAAGTTAAGGTATTGCTATGAGAGGTCCTGGTAGATTGGTAAGACTGGTATGTGTCTTACTCACACTGTCGATATTCCTGATGGTAAGTTGGGTCTACCGGGAGTGCGGTGTGACAACTGCAACACATTAAGTAGTATTCCTGGTCCTGGAATGCACCATCGATCACACAACGATACAAATCTAATTATAGTTAGAAACCTAACAGTCCCAAAATGCGTCCTTCAGTCTCCTAGCAAACCCCTAATATCCCCTTCTTTATGCAACGAACCCAAAACTCACACATTGGTCAATTGAGCTCTGTATATCTCCGATAACAATTATATGGTATCATGGAAGTAGTATTTCGAAAAGGTTCACCAGACCTACCACTATGGGTTATCCAACACCTTGCCTCATGTTGGCAAGGGGTTATAGTATTGGGTCTATTATTCCTAACCATATGTTACTACGTGAAATCCTCCCTCGACCACATTGTATTCCACACTCAACATCACTAACACCAACCAATCACCTCAACCAATCTCACATATATTGATGGACAATATAGCTATGTAACATTTACATAAAGAAGCAAAGAATCATGCTCATATAGACATAATTGAAGATAAAAGCATTCCATAAATTAAATAATCACCCACTCACCTTTTTTAGTAAAAATAAATTTATCGATCAAAATCACTTCACCACTTAAGCCTCACCGCGAGTCTTGATTTCTGACCTAGCCAATTAGGTAAATTTAGGTTGTTAATTAATTGTAGGAAAAGTCCATCTAAATCTTAAAAGATCCTTATATAATTTATGGATTATGGGTTCATTAAGTGCCACCGGTCGATGGTCCCCTTTTGGTGCCTAGTTATTTAATTATGTGAATTATTGGAGAATAATATGAATAATTATGTTCAAATCTGACTAAAACAAATCAAAAAAATTGTGTATATTTCAAATGCTTCAAAAAATCATGAATAATCCATGTGAACTGAATTATAAACGCATAATTTGGATAATTTAAAAAACCATTTTACTATTAAAAAAATCCCTTTTATGATTGGAAATAGGTTTTCCAAATCCAAATCAAATTCTTCAGTTCTTCTTCCCATCTTCCATCTACTAAGTCAATGACTCGGGTGAAAGTTTTAGAGATTAAGAGGTGGAGTCTCAAAAGCCATTGAGATAGAGAGACCATCTGCTTCTACATCCTCCAAGGCTCTACCACCTCCGACGGGTTGGCCACAGCTGCAAGCCCCAACTCCGAGCAAGTATGCTACGTATGTAGCCTCTCTCTCTCTCTCTCTCTCTCTCTCCCCTTTGATTTTCATTTTAATTGTGGGGCGAGACTATGAGAGTGGGAGGTTTTTTAGATTATTATTATTGGGTTCTCGCTTGTTCCTTGCTAAGCAAAATTGATGTTATTATGTTCTAGTTTTGATTATGTTGAGCTTAAAATTTTCCATGAAGTGGGTGAGTTTGTTGAAGAATACTTGAGACTTATTGTGGGCCAATTTGAAATTTAGTGCATGTAAATTTGCTATTTGCTCCCTTAGGATACTACAACGAGAACTTTCCTTTACTTTCTTACTACTTCTAATGTGGATGATTGCATCGCTGGAAATTTGTTATTTTGAAGTGCTAGTTTTATGGAATAAGACTCAAGTTACTCAATCAGTCAACCCCCAAAAAGTTCTATTGATTAAGTTGAATTATGGTGATGTAATTATTGTTATGCTTTTGTGGATGTTTTGTTTTGTTTAAAGTATTTGTCCTTGTTTTGCATAGATGATAGAATGAGTTTGAGCTATGGGCTAAATGAGAACATTGATCAGGTTTTGATTACAATGCATACTTGAACTACTTTTATTTAAACCACATCTTTTTAGTCTTCTATATCTTAAGTATATATGCTAATTGGTTGATATTACACAGACAATCATTTATAAAAGGAAAATTACTTGCACCACCCCTAATTTGAAACCTTATATGAGATATCACCCTAAATTTTCAAAAATATCTAGTACGTCCCTTATTTTGTGAATGAAATTACACTTAAATCTATTCCGTTAGATAAAGAACATTAAGTGATGACTATACATTAAGTGATCATTTTAAGTTCTCAAAAGCTACCTTCTTGAGTCCTGGAATTTCAAATCATTGTCCAAATCTCTTGAATATCTTGGAGGAGAGAAATTTTGGCCCTAAACCTTTGAGGTTCTTTGAGACTTGGATTGAGCATAAGGATTTTAATGAAATTGTAAAGAGGGGCAGGAATTTGCCAGTGAAAAATCATTTGAATCCTATGCTTATGTTTGTAGCAAAGTTGCGAAATGTCTAGGGGGAATTAAAAGGATGGAATAAATAGCAGTTTGGGGATGTTTTCAAGGCTGTTAAGGAGGCGGAGGTTTTATTACGTGGTATCCAAGTTCAATTATCTGCTAATCATGGAGATGACAACTTGGTAAATCAAGAAAAAGATGCAAAAAAGAAATTATGGGAGGCTTTTGAAGGTGGAGAAAGCTTTTTCAAAGAAAAGTCCAGAACTTTGCAAGCACTTGGGATAGTAGTGGATGATCCTTGTCTGATAAAGAAGGAGCTTGTGGAATTTTATCATAATCTTTTTGGTGCTGATCAAGTGGATGTGGGTTTTTCTGTCCTAATGATCTTCCTCTTCGAGGTACTCTCACATCTAAACAACAAGAGATGTTTGAAAGTAGTGTTTCAAATGAAGAGATAATGAAAGTTGTCTTTGCAATGAAAAATTCTAAGGCCCCTCGTCCGGATGGCTTTGGTGCTAGTTTTTCTAAGCATTCTTGGGATATAGTAGGGGAGGATTTAACATTAGCTATCAAGTGGTTCTTAAAAAATTCAGTGATGCCGTCTTCCATCAATGCCACTTTTATCAGCCTCATCCCTAAGACAGGTGCGATTGCCTCCTTTGCATGTTTTAGGCCTATCATCCCATTTATAGGATTATTACAAAAATAGACTGCAAGGTATGATTGGGGAACTTGTTAGTGAAAACCAGTCAGCCTCATTAAAGGAAGATCAATTGCAAATAATATTCTCATTTTTCATGATATTGTTAGAAGTATTGAACAAAAAAGAGCTCACCCTACAATAGTATTGAAAATTGATCTACACAGCTTATGACTCACTGAGTAGGAAATTCCTTTTGGAGATTATGAGAAGAATGGGATTTGCCCCAATGTCCATGAGTTGGATTAAGGCTTGTGTCATTTCCCCTACTTTTTCTGTGCTGATTAATGGGAGTCCAACATGATATTTCATGGGAGGAAGGAAAATTAGACATGGGGATCCTCTTTCACCTTAACTATTTACCATGGCAATGGAGGGATTCACTAGAGTTATGAAGAAGTTTGAAGTGGATGGGAATATCACTCTTCTTCCTAGATGCAAAGTTGTTCAGTTGTCCCATCTTATTTTTGCAGATGATCTAATGATCTTTGTAAAGGCTATTAGTGACTCAGTCACAACTAGTTTGGGGGCTCTAGATGAGTTTTCTTTCTTCTCTGGGTTGCATATCAATAGGGCTAAATCCTCTACTATTTTAGGGGGCCTTACTCAAACTAGTAGTATGCAACTCTTGGAATTAATGGGTTTTAAGGAAACCAAGTTACCAATAAGGTACCTTGGGGTCCCCCTTGTTGCAGGAAAGTTTACTCTTGGAGATTGCAACCCTATTCTGGACCTGATCTGGAAGAAGCTTGAAGGATGGAAATCTAGCTTTCTCTCTTATGCTAGAAGTTACAATAGATCTCATAAGTTCTCCAAGGATGCTATATATATTGGTCAGGAATATTTTCCCTTCCAGGTAATCTTATAGCTAAGGTGGAATCCATATTTTCAAAATTTTTATGGTCTGGTCCATCTTTGGAGAAGAAGATACATTTTATCTATTGAGATGCTAAATGCAAACCAAAGGAGGAAGGGGGATTAGGGTTAAAGCGTGTCAAGGAGATGAATATTGCTAGTATTATGAAACAAATATGGATTGCTTCTCATAAAAAGAGCATACGGGTGAAGTGGATTTATAAGAGGTATCTGGAGAAGGATACTATTTGGTCTGTGAAGGCTACTAGTGATGCTTCTTGGGTATGGAGGAAGATTATGAAGTATAGGGATAAAATGGAATATTTTATCATGCATATTGTTGGCAATGGAATATCCACTAAGCTATGGTTGGATAATTGGCATCCAAAGGGTATTCTCATTAAAAGATTTGGAGACTAGATAAGGTATGATGCTGGATTATCTCATCTTGCTACAGTTGATGAAATCTTAAAAGATGGAGCATGGCTTCTTACTCTGGCTACAACATTACAACTCATGGAAACTTGGGGAGGTCTTCAATCTATCCCTAGACCTCACTGTGCTGAATAGGATATAGTGGTGTGGAAAGGAGATGCAACGGGAGTCTTTACAACCAAATTAGTAGGGAGATTGCTAGAAGGAAAGAGAGGAAGATAATTTTGGAAGAAATCTGTTTGGTTTGAAGGCAACATTCCAAGGCATTCCTTCACAACATGGAGGTGTTTAATTGATGCTCTTCTAATAAAAGATCAACTCATCAAGAGAAGGATTAATGTTAATCCTCAATGTGTTTTTTACTGGGCAGGTATGGAAACCATAATCACTTATTCTTTGAATGCCCCTTTACTTATGTTTTATGGGGAGATGTTGCAGCTCTTTGCAATCAAAGGGGGAGGAGCCCTGTAAGCATTCTTGATATTGCCACATGGATCGAACATGAATTTCTTGATGTGGATCCTTTGAGAGCAATTGGTAAGTTAGCTTTCTGTGCCACAGTGCAACACTTATGACAAGAGAGAAACTTCAGTATTTTTAAATCCAAAAATAGGAGCAAGCCTCAAATTATTAAAGCAATTGTCTCAGATGTCAAAGTTAAGTGCTTTAGGGTGAACCTTATTGCTAAATGTAATCCTAGAAATCAATTCCTCATGTCTAAGTGGGGCATTCATGTTAGTTGGAAGGTTGTGATCCCAAAAGCATGCTCTTGGTTTGTGCCTCCAAGTAATATGGTAGCATTACATTGTGATGGATCCCTCTCACGAGTTCGAGCTTCTTATGGAGGATTAGTCCGGGATAGGAAAGGGACCCCTTTACTAGCTTATACTGGCCTTGAGGAGAAGACTAACATTTTATGGCTTGACCTCTTGGCTATCCTTAGAGGAATTTTTACTTGCATAGAAAACAACATGATGGAGATTTCTATTCGATCAGATTCCAAATTGATTGTAGATATGTTAAAGGGAGAAATTGAGGGTCCATGGGAGACTAGAGCTATTGAAAGCATGATTCTTCACACTTCTAGTACTCTGTTCAGAAAAGAATTCAAGCATGTATGGAGGAAGGTTAATAAGCCTGCGGATTATCTGGCATCTATGGCTATATCTCAGGTTGAGAATATTATTTAGCCCCATGATTTCCCTGAAGAGCTGAATAATTTAGTGATGGAGGATCTAGCTTTTAAGATTTTCTACATATTGTAATATATCTTAGTTTATCCTTGCCTTCTTCTTTGTAATGTAGGGCCTGTCCGGCTTTGTTTTCTAAGGGCTTCTTCTCCATTCTTTAGGTCAGTCCAAAAATGGAGATAAAGGCTACCTTTTCTTGTACATTCTTTTTTCCTTTTCAATACATACAAATTACTTATCAATAAAAAACAAGCGATGACGTGGTGTGGTTGGTATTTCATAAATGGCAAGTTTACCCTTGAGGAAGGGAAACTTAGCCCTTCTATGTAAAAACCCCCAAATCAGCTGATCTTCCCCAATTTGATCGAAAGTTTAGGGTTTTACATTCCATAAGCTACAACCATGGAAAGGAGAAATATTACGATTAACCTTTGCATCCAACTCCCATTACAATCATAAGTATCTCCAAAGATGCTTTTTATGAATGAGCCACATTTGCAAGAAAATATTCAAAATACGAGCTAAAAATCAGAGTTTGCATTTTTTCCTTCATAAAAAAAAAAAAAGAAAAAAAAAAGAAATATGTTTCAATTTCCAACCATTTCACTTTCCTCTGCCATCATTAGTGCTGCGAAACCTTCTCCTTCTCTCTTTTCTTTACTTTATACTGTCCTGCTTTAGAGACTACTGACATGGTCTTTGAAGTGCAAGTTTGTATATGATAATCTAAAACCCCAGTGAAGGTATTTGGAGACTTGTTTTCAAATCGGCTGATATGAGACAAAATATTAAATAATTCAAAATTAACTCAGGCTTAATAGAGAGACGAAGCTTACGATGGGATTGGGCAAACAGAGACTATAGCCTCGTCTGTCTTGATTTAGTTGAATATTGAATACGTAAGACCAATCACTCAAGAGATGGCATTGATTTCTAAGGTCTTCCTCCTTCCCTTCTTCTTAATTCGATTCCAAGAGTGCACTGAATTCAAAGGGAAGAAGAATAATAATTAAAATAATATTAATTAATGAAAAGAAAATAACTTTCTATATAGAATATAGATATTTCCATGGCTAAGGAAGAGTTGTGGAAACCATCGCAGTTGCTTTAGCTTGCCTTTAGAAAAGAAACTTCAAACTTGAGACCTGGGAGACAAAAGGATTGTAAAGTAATAATTCAAAATTATTTTTAAAACCAATGGCAGAAAAATCCTTTATGTCCAATCACCGCACACAAGGTCAAAACGATCTTTTCTATTTCTAAACTAATGGTGTTAGGCTTTAAAGGTACGTTAGATATTTTTGAAAATTTAGGATGGTATCTCATATAGATTTCAAATTAGGGGGGTACAAGATAATTTTCCTTTATAAAATAATATCTGAATTTTTTGTTTGACTTTTTTTTTTTGGTAAACGAATATTTCTCTAATTCAAATCTGGATTTTATTTTAATTGCTTTTTTGGACAGTACACATAAACTAACATAACAAATTATTCTGAATATTTATTTTTCAGAGTTATTCCCATTTATGAATTAGCTAATAAAGGCTGACCCATGCAATTTAGTGGAAAAAGTTAATCAAGCCAAATGTACTACTTCGAACATCAATGAGATTGTTAAAAGCTATAAGACCAAACCTGATTTTTGGACAAGATAATCTCCTATAGTATTGATACAAATGTGGTTCTGATACTATATGGGTGAACTAGTGGGCCGAAACCTTAAACAACCTTGTGGGAAAAAAAAAAGTGAGGTGAAATTGGTTTATTGATTTAGGATTTACTTGGGAAATGCTTAGTTGTTATGGTTGTTGTTGGTTGAATGATTTAGGAAATGGCCTTAGTTTCTAGACATTTTTTGTTGATAGGTAGGGAGGGGAAGTAAATATTAGCCAGGAGATCCCCTAATAAGCATAGGATTTTTGTCCACCATAGCTCACTACTGCACTAGGAAATTGTTGTTATATTTTCTTAAATATGAACATGATACATAGTTATTAAATTCGGATTCGGGAATTATTCGGATGAAGAATTATTTAGATTAATTCCTTTCATTAATTAAACGATTTGGTCAAAATATCGGTAAAAAAAATGGAGATAATAAAATTCGAGTTTGGATTCGGATTTGGAAATTATTCGTTTACAAAAAAAAAGCGGACAAAAAATTTGGATGTTATTTTTAATATATGCAATACTTGTTTCATATTATCTATTAGTTATCATACGTACGCAACATAAAATGATATAAAAATTAAAATTTTAAATTTTAAAGATAAAAATATTATATTTAGTCATCTCTTTCTTTTTTTCTAAACTCATTTCCTATTACTCAAATAATTGAATCAGAGAATGAGAGACTGAGCACAAATTCAGCTAGATCCACGTCACCCACCATGTATGTTCACCTTAAAAACTAGAGAGAGAGTAACAACTGTAAGACTTAGTCAAACCAAAATGGGGTGAAAGATTTTATCATTATTATTTTTGTAGAAGTATGAGAGATTACGTTAGGAAAGATAAACTTTGTCAGTTTTTGTTAAAAAAAAAAAAAAGAAAAGTAACATCAGGATAGTAAATGCATAATAATCACACTATTTTCTAAAAGATTTTTATATATATAAAATTTAAAAAATTTTCAGAATTTTTAATTTGATTAGGATTCGGACCGAATTATTCGTAAAATTTGGTAAAATTCTATTTGGCCGAATTATTTGCATTTAATTTGGAGAATTTAATAGCTTCCCAGGTTTTTAGACTAAACAATTATCTTTTTTCATAATTTTTAAGATGGTTAAAAAATATTTAATTTAATAATTATTTCATGAAAGGTTCTATTTTAAATCTTATGCGGGTCCATTATCCGAGTATTTTGTCTAAGAGAGGTCTTACATTTCAAAATATTAAGCTAGCTTTCAAATATGATACTCTCAAGAAATTCGGATTTATTAATTTGGACTAGATCTAACCCCGCTCAGTTTGAACCTCTACCGTCGTTAGTGGTCCCAGTAGGTTCTTTAGCGTTCACGTTTGGGGTTTGGAAGGAACGACCAAGGATGTCCCTGCAGTTTCTGAAAAGACAAAGTGGCTTCGTATTTGGTAAATGAACAAGTTTCCCAACGGCCGGATAACGAGGACAAATTGGTAAATGTCACATTATATCGCTTTTCACTGGCTAGAAGACCCTTGAAACCCTGCGCATTAGCTTCATTCCCACTATGACTCGTCAATCGTCATTTCTAAATCGACCCAGAAATCATTGAGGAAAGAAGCTATTCTCTCTCGCTCTCTTCTCTTCTCCCTCACTATGCCGCTCCGGTATCTTCCCTTCTCTATTTCACTATCTCTCACTCTCTATATATCTCTCGCCCAACGCAAGGTCTGCATAAGGGAAGAGGCAAGTCGTCTTCCATAGAGCTCCTTCATCGCTGCGTCTTGAAGAACCTTCTCGAACGGCCCCAAACTAACGCATGAAGCCTCTCAATTTTCAAACCCATCAAGGATCGCCTGAAGCTTCTCATCTCTTCCCTTCGACGGTGGTTTCCTCTAATCTTCAAACTCAAGGTCATCTCTGATGTAGCCTCGTCAAAGGCCAGGTTTGTGAGTTATTGAATTTCTCAAATCTAACCTAGTTCTCTAGCCTCTGAAGATTTGCCTGCTACAAGATTCCAATCGCTGCTGTCACGGTATGAGTTACCCTTCTCTGAACTCAAATATCTAAAATATGCGAAGCCCTAAAATATGGGGATTTCGGGATAGGCTTACGATTTAGGGCTTGTCTAGGGTTTTTATCTGAAGCTCTGTCTCCTTTCTCTAATCTACATTTGATTTAGGGCTTGTCTGATTTGTGGTCTTGATTTCTGTTCTCACCCTTGAACTGCAAGCTTTTCACCCTTGAATTCCATTTTTCTAAATGCATGCAAGGGCTGTTAAGGAGAAAATTATTTTCATGATTTTACCACCTTTACTGAATGAAGTTCTTGAAATAGAAGGGGGTGAGTGGTTCCCTGCATAAAAAAATTGGGTGGGGGTACATTTTACTCTTAACTTTTGCAGGAAATTTATATATGTTGATCTTCAAAGTGTTACAGAGAACATCCAGATGATGTTGTGATTTATTTTATAGTGATAACTGAACATACCTATAGCTTTGACAAAGGGAAGAGTAGTATATGAATTAGAACCCCTCTAGCCTCTTGGCTTTCTCTGTTGTAGCATCCCCTAGAGCCCTCTTCCCTGCAGGTATGGTTAAGCAACACAAATAACCACCAGGTTGATAGCCAATGTTATAGGAAGTATGGGCTTTAGGCATCATCATAACCTTATGGAAGCAACAGAACTTAGAGTGTCAATGTTCATGAGGAATTTTTTTTTTTTGCGTGAAGGTTCATGAGGATTTTCAGACCTCAGTTATCCTCAAAATCTGCAAGTTAGTTGCAGAGGTACTTTTAAGAATCTTGAACCTAGGGTGAGGGATTTGCCCCTGGTTTTTGTCGTTCATCCTCTTTAATATTTTTATTAATTATGATTCTAGAAATTTGCTGGAACTTTTTGTTGATACCTCTGTCACTTTTTTATTGTTTCTGTTTCTACATTTGTTTTCTGTTTGCATGTGCTCACTGCTGGCCCATGTTTTTTTTTCTATGGATTTGGTGGCATTTTAAAAAGGAAAAAAGGTACTTTCTGTGGAAATAATTTATGGTTATGTCATTGGTGATTTGGAAGGATTGGTCTTCAATCTGCATGATTTGCACATCTTTCCTATGGTCCTTGGTGAGGTGTAAAGGCCATATATGCCCTCATGAAGGGAGGATGCAAAGGAGGTCAAGTTTGGGGAGGAGTTTGAGGGGGCAGTGCTTGAGAGACACTCAGCACCAGGGGGGTTGCATATGATAGTGATAAGGATACGCTTGCTGATGTGGAGACAGAAGCAGACGGGAAAGAGACACTACATGCTAAGGCAGCCAACAAAGTTGCACATTGGCAGGAGTAGGATAAAGGCAGGGAATTCAAGGAGCTGGTTCTTCAAGCATACTGTGACATGGCCATCTCTGTGATACAATCAGAGGAATGGTTCCATTGGCGGCAACAATCTTCTAGTGGTTTTAAGTCTCCTTGGAAATCTATGTGGTATTGACATTGGTGTACTATTAAATGGTTATTCTTCTTCTTCATTCTTAATACATATTTCAATTTCTTTTATTGAATGCATGCTGGTAGTGCTAAATTATGGGTAAATAGTCTAGACATGGTAGGCTATGACATACACTAGCAACCTCCTAAAATCATGCTACGACATACACTAGAAGCCTCCTAAAATCATGCTTAAATAGTCTTGCTAAAATTGATGTCACTATACATGGCCAGTTGAATCAAATGTTTGACTGCTTAAATGGTTAATTTAATTTTTTGACTGAAATGTACCATATCTCCACTGAATTTTTTGTAATTTTACAGTACATTTCAGTTTCGACTAGGGTAATCACTAACCTTGATGTCACTATACATGGTCAATTGAATCTAACTGGATAGTAACCTCACCTAATCATTGTTATAAGGGTGAAAACTATTTCGGATGGACTTAAAAAAAGATTTGTTGTTTGAAAGTGGTTGTTAGTTTTAAACTTTTAAATTTAGTATGTTCCTGGAATGTACATTAGTTTCTTTTTTCCCGTCATGATCTTGTTGGTCTGCAAGATTTAAGAAATTAGGTCCATTGTGGACGTAAATTTATAGCTTGTGCTTCTTGTATAACATGTCCAGGGTTCCAAAGCTGCCATGGACCATATGCTTACAGTATCGAAGGATCACATCCAAGTGCATCTTCTTATATATAATTTTGTGCTGATATAATGCAGGACATGCAATTTTCTCACAATTTTTATTAGAGACCTTGCAATAATCATTATGGTTGAATTGGTAGGGACCAAGGGAATTTTATGATGGACCTCTTATCAAATGCATCAATTCACATGTTTCAGTTGAAAAGTTGATGCCCTGGAGAACAATTAAATGTGGCTTCATATTTAAACGAAGTTGCTTTGTTGCTGTTAAAGAATAGACCCTGTATACTATGGGGGTACAATTTTATGTCTACCACAATATGGGGGATTGTAAGAGTATTGATTCTGCTACTCTCTTAACAGTCTCTCCCTCTTCTTTTTCTTTCTCTTTCATCTCTCTTCTACTGCAGTTACTGGTTACAGATCCTGGTTTGCCACAGTTGCTCTAGCAACCATGGCTGTAGGGTATGAAACTCAGTTTTGAATTTTAACTTAGTAACATCTGGGTACACTGATGCTGTTCTATTAGGGGTGAGGATCAGTAACTTCAGCTCCATCAAGTCCTTTTGATATGGTGTCTTTTCATTTTTATCCTTATTAATCCCAGTTTGAGATGGTCTAAAATGGGTAAAGACTAAAAGCCTCAGACTGACCTGTAGAAACTACGTAGTTCCGTTGGGTTTTAAGTTGTCATTGAGCTTTTTTTGGTGGATGCAACTTTGAAAAGCAATGATGATTCAACCTTATGCCAATCCAATGTTGAAATCTTCACAGCCATTAAAGAGAAACAGGCAAGTTAGAAATGTTGGGGCACAATTGCCATTATAGGCATATATATAGCTAAAATAATGGTTTAAAGGTACTCACTGGTACTGTTGGGGATTTGAAGGATATGTTCCATTATTTACGAACTAAGATATTTTCTACGTTTCTTGGATTCCGTTGTGTTTGGTTTCTGATAGTTGTTTCCTACAAGATAACTGGTAACTTTTGAAATTTTAATGCTTCAAGTGACACTTATCTGGACCTCCATTTTAATTTCTTTTCTTATTTTCCTTCTTTTTTTTATTTCTTCTTTTTGGTGGGGATATGGTTGTTGGTTAGTTCTTCACCTCAGTTCAGCCTTTGATAAGCCCAAGAACACAGTTTATTGATCTTTAATCTTCTGAGGTGTTCTTAAAATCCACTAGATGGGTGAATATTCTTATGTTCTTGTTTATCGATGAACATGCACTCTTGGCTCAATATTTTTTTCTGTATTTTTGTTATATATTGTTGACTGTAATATATGTAAGCATTTCTCAGGGTTTTCCCTTATTTATTTATTTTTTTTGGACGGCCTGGCCCTGAGATTATGAGGAGTTCCCTCGTAATGTAGTAATTCAAATGTGTTTCATTACAGTTTTTATTAAGGTTTTTTGTCCATTTATTTGGGATCATGTGCTAACTGAACTCAACTGAGCTTATCTCTTCTACATGGGGGTTGGCAGCAAAAATTCACCATTCAACCTTGATTAGGTTAATATTCTGGTTACTCATTATCATTTGTCTTTATCACCACTTCAATCCAAGACATTTTGGGTGCCTACTAACTCCTCCAACTTTTACCATGCCACCTCTTGCTGTTGCACTCATTGGTCTTATTTGCACATGGCTGAACCATCTCTCACTTTCCCTTTTCATCACTTATAATGATTAAATTTCCTTGACTACACTTATTTCTGATTCTATCACATCCTTAGACTCAGCACTAATCAATCTCAGTATTCTCATGTTAACAATGCGTATTATATATTTACACTAAAATTTATGGAATTTGGATATATTATGTGTTCATTTTCTTATTTCTAATTCTGTGTTGTGTGTGCATGTGTGTGTATTATTTCTTGCCCTCCTCTTCAAATCAGGTTGGGATGCCTGTGAACTTGAGAGACTGTGTCTTAACCAGCCATAGTGGTGAAGAGGTAAAGCATAATAGTATTACATTAGATATTCCCGGTGTCCTTTTATTATTGCGCATACTTGGTCCCTTATAAAATATAATTTGTATAATGATGCAGTTAAATCTTCTTTACATGAATGAAACGAGTGAATATAATTTTTTGGTTGATCTCAACATATGTGACCTAATTTCATTAATGATCATTGCCTGATGCAAACTCATGGAAATGAAAACCTTTGTAATAGTGACAATGTTGATCTTGAAGTTTCATGTATATCTTTAATGATGTTATTTTCCCTTGTTCTTATAATTATCTTGTTTGTTATCATTTTGTCCTTGAAATTTATCACAATAGCGGGAGCCTATTGCACTGGGTTGCTATTTTTTTAATGTTTTTTTTTTTTCTTGTAATGTTTTTTTCTTGTTTTTTTTTATGTGCATTTCTCATTTGGATATCTTTGTCTTTATTGTTCATTTAAAATACTATGGAAACACGAACTGCCTATAATTCTTCCAATATAAAATAGGTCTCTAATTTTTCTAGGTTAATTACATGTCAGCTCATGATAATAAAACTTAGTAGTTTAATTAGTCTATTACAAGTAGGACATCAGTCCTAGGAAGACTCCTCCTTCCTTCTCCTCTCACGACAGCCTTCTGACACCTTTAACAGCATATCTAGCTATACTTATATGTTTGTCTTGTATGGAGTTCTAACCAAATAAGATTCTAATCAACCTTGTTGATTTATGCAAATGCCAATGAAAATTTATGTGGACGATAGATGGAGGATAAATAATTTGGCAACCAGTATTGTAGCATTTTCACAGGTTCCATTTTCCTTGCATTAAGAAGTGGTGGAGTCTTACATTTATTATATAATATCATTATACTTTAACATAACAATCTCACTCTTTTTTTTTGGGTGAATTGTTTGTTGAGCTGTCCTAGGTACAAGTTTCTAAATCTCGGAACAGTCTCGAGATCGATCAACATTGATACCAATCAGGCTAGGATTGGAGTATTGGACATATTTACCAGTGATTTTAAATAAATTTTATTACATTTTACTGTGGGCAGTACCTGTATATTAGGATCCAATTGGTCAAGACTCAGGATCAGGGATCAGTCAAGGACAAAATTGATCTGATCTAGCCAATATTGACCTATCCAATCCGAGTTTTGGAACCATACTTGGGAGTAGCTTTACAGTTTTGTTAACCTTACTGAAACGACCTTGCAGGTCACTAACTGTCCTGTCTAAATACATTACATGGAATTGTGGCTATTGAGAAACCCATAAAATAAGGGGAATTAAAAGGGGAAAAATTATTTTTTTAGATGTGATTTGACTGATACTCAGAATCTGTGAGGTTAACGTATTCGTGTAGGTAAATGTTTTTGTTTTGTTCAGCTTGACACATCAGCTGATGTGACATGTGGGTTATAAAACAAATTTTGGTTGAATTCATAGAAGGTTGATTAAATTGAAAACAATTTTAATATTGAAAAGTGGTTACCCATTTTATGTTCTTGTACTGATGAATTAGTTATAATCCTTGGGTTATGGTCATCCATCTTTGCCTTTTGTGGTGATTCCTGAGGATTCGAAGAAAGCTGATAGATCTTATTAGTGGGTGGGACATCTACGACATTCAGCTCTTGTGGATGACCTTGTAAGTTTATTACTCTTGGCTATCTACGGTAGACTTTGGAGAGAAAAGAGGGTACTTGTCTTCAAGAATGAGTTGTTAAGTATGAATTATGGTTTTTCAAATTGTTCTTGCTTTATTAAATTTTGACTACTTTCATGGGGTTTTAAGGGGGTGGGGCGTTTCTTTTTTCTGTTTCAATTGGAATTTCATGTAGTGGAAGCCGCTACCTGTTTGTTTAGGTTGTGGGTGCTTTTGTAGTAGCCTCCAATTTTGGTGGTTGTAATTGCTAATTGTTGCTGGTCTTTGTTTTATTTTGTTCCCTTAAAATGTTACAAATTCATTAGGTTGGGCTTCAAGCTTCTGGATTTCTACCATTAGCCTTATATCTTGGTTCTTTGCTGATTGTGTTGGACTAGGAATTAGAGTTTTGTAATGTGGTTTAATTATTGAGGGAGGGGAGTGGAAGAGCCTGTGTAGTGTGTTTCTTTTGTATTTGTGCAAGTGTATACAAAATCTAATTTTTTTTTTTCCTCCTTGCTGGCAAGTATAAAAGCTGATATGGTAACATGTAATGGGATACTTAGATAGCAACGTGTTATTGGTTCTATTTGCAGAAGAACTAATGTGCTTTGACATGAAATGTTTCAGTATGAAATAATGCCCATCAATACAACTTTTGTCTTATTTGTGTCAAGGTCCTTTAAGTGATCCTTTTAACCATGGCCGAAGTAGATGCGAAGGAATACACGAACATATGATGGTATCTTTATTTATTTTTTTGCTAAGGTTAGTTATCAAGACCTTTGGCCTGACTAGTCCCACAGGGCCATACTAACCTCACAACCGCATGGATCGGGTCATACTGAGGTTGATTGAGAACCATTCAACTTTCACTGAAAGCAGTGAAGAGCACTAAACATCCCCATGTGAATGGCCCCAAGGAGGCAAGAAGAGTCAAAACTCAAAACCACACACTTCCTGAGGCGAAGGTCCCTTGCCAACTCGGCTACCCCCTTGGGGTTGAGAACATATGGTAGTAGTAGTAACTATGGCAATGGAAATGTTTGAATGGTTCGAAGAAAATTGGGAGATGCATAGATGATTTGAGACATTAATATATCGCTTACAATTCACATTGTGAATATTCTATGGTAGCATTAGGTTTTATAGCACTGTATACTTGGTCCCAATCCCAATTGAGGATTATCTGACTTTGCAGCTGACATAAAGTTTTATACTGTCTTGTTATATTATCTGTTTATTGAATCATTTTCTCATCATGTATTTCTCAAAACTTGAGTGATTGGGTGGAGTGACTCACAGGTATATGAGGGGACAAAAGGTCTCAAGGGTAACCGATATGGGACCATTCTCCCAACTGTAGAGGAGAGGAAAGAAATCAACAGAATCAATCTGGTGATGTAAGTAAACATCTTGTATGGAAACATAGGTAATTTTTTCTCCTCCTTGCTTATCTAGTATTTTTCTTTCCTCTCTTATCTCAACATATCTTCTTTACTGATATTAAGATTCTGTTTCATTTTTAGTATTATTCATCCCTATATTTCTTGAACTACTAGAATGGTAGAAAATTTCCTAGAACTATTCCTATTATATTTTCCCCATAATTAGCCCATTTACTTTGTGATTTTTGCCATGTCCAAGCATATTGCCACTTCTAAAAATTTCATGAAAATTTCTTGTGCTAGTGTATCCAATCGAACCACATTCTTCCATTAAGAATTCATTCCTCTTCAGTCATATCACAGATCTAAAAGTTGATCTTAATACTTAATAGTAATTGTCCCGACCTATTGCTATTTTCAGATTTCAGCATGAATCTGAATTCTGTTTAAAACCAGAATGAACAAATGCAATTCCCTTGGTTTTATACAAAAATTTCAGTCCTTCTAATTCCCACATTAATATCTTTTCCTTAAGCTAAAATCTGAAATCTAATTTTCTGTAGTTATAAGCTACCATGGCTGTAGTGCTTCAGTTGATCATATTGGATTGTGTATGGTTTAGTGTAAATGCAAAGTCTTACCATCCAGATCTTAAAATTTGCTGCATAATGTGGTCTAGAATGTGGGTCATTCTTGATTTATTTTTTGTAATATTCTCTTTGCTGGTAAGATAGTCTTTCCTTTTTCTGGTGTGAGTTCTTGTGCTAGATTTTTGAACCTGTTAGGTCCATGATATCTATCTACTTGTTTTGCAGTTTGTATCTGTAGCTTTTCCATTAAATATTCTTTAACTGCCTGTTGATTGTGAATTTTTCCATTAACTTGAGTTACTACTGCTGATCTGGCCTTATTTTTTGTGTAAAAAGGAACCTACCTTGGTCGCCTTGGCGGAACCAAGGATTTTTTCCCCTCCCTTTGTTGTTATTCCCTCTCTTAGTGTTTAAAACAATAAGATACTAGAATCTACGTGGTATGAACTATGCACATCTAGGCGACCAAGGTGACGCCTAGGTCCCCGGCCAACGCCTTGTGTTTCAGAGATGACAATGGTATTTTGCTGATACCTACGTAGCTGGATATCAAATGAAGAAATATTAGTTATTTACTGACATTTCTTAGTCGATTATTTCACTTCTTTAATTAATTTTGTTAATGACCATGGGGGAAGTGAAAATTGATAAACCCTAGTTTAGAAATTTTTTTTCCTAATTTCTTGTATCGAAATAGTCTTAGGAGAGGATCATTGGACCAGATAGTTGCATATTCCCTACAAGTTTGTTTTCTTGTAATGCCTTTGTTAGATGCTTGCAATTCCACGCCTTTTTGTACTCATAATGTGACATCTATAGTTTGTTTGATGAATTCTATCTTAACAGGATGATGGATTCCGGTTTGACCTCATGGGTCATATAATGAAAGTACCGTGGTATGTAGTTCTCTTTGGCTAATCTCTTTAGGCTTAAGAAGGTTTGCCTCAAAAGTTACAGTTTGAAAAATGTACTTTGCTTCTACCATTTTATCCCTTGCAGTTCCGTAAGAACCCACAAATTCACTTAGTGGTTCTAGCTGCTAGAACTTATAGTTTTGATACTTTTTGTTTGCACTGCTAATCCTTTCTTATGCTTAGATGTTGTCTTGAAAATTTTGAGGTGTCTCTTTCACATTTAATTCATATAGGATGGATATATTATCACAGTAGTCCTCACACTTTCATTTCAGAATGTTATTGAAACAAATCAGGATCTGAAACCAGTAGCTGCAAATAGAAGAGAGAAGAGAGGAAGAGAGACAGAGGGAGCAATTTCTGAGCCACGATAGATTCACTTTGTGTACTATCTTTATTAATAATATTTAGTTAGCAAGTAATGTACTTTTAAGTAGGAATTCTTCTAAGAGTAGATGTCTTTACAATGAAGGTTCTAAGAGTAGATGTCTTAGTACAATGAAGGGAATAAAATAAAAAGACTATTCTAAGAGACTCAATTCATTGCATGATAACAAAGAAAATACTGGATCGGCCATATTTAAACAAATCTAGGTAAATTTTCTCCAGTAACATCAATAACAACAATCACTCTATGCAATACCAATTTTAAAAAATTGCACCCCCAAATTGATGTCATCTAGGGTCCAAAACTCTTAATTGGGTTCTATGGGTCGTAAAATGACTGAAGGGTTGTGGCATTTGTGTTAGTGTCGGCAGGTTCTAGATCGTTTGAAAGAATGTTGTCTGCAATCTGGGAATAGATTTCTTCCATTTCAGGAAAATGAACGAATAGCCTCCTGTGCCACGGTTGCCGTCCACACCGAGCACGAACTTGCTCTAAATGAAAGTGTGAATAGACTTTCATTACCTCATGCTGTTGTAGATGGGATTCAGGATTGGCGTGGGGGTTTTACTCTGGTTCTGGCGAAACACAATTATAATGAAGGAATTGAAAAACTGCAATTAAACTCAATATTCAAGGTGGTACATGGTAAATCAAAGGAGAAAGGACACATAGGGTATCGGGATTTATTAATTGGGGATAGACTTGAAGGGGTTTTGATACTGAGGACAAAGGAGAATAAAAGAATATAGGAGGGGGCACAAATGGAACTCAATTAATAAAATAATGGATAAAAAGAATAAAACAAGGAAAGAAGTACTTAAAAGAGGGTAACTTGACTATCTACACCTTTTCAGTTATGAAATCAATAATCCTAGTGAGAGGGATTGAACAGATGGCAGTAAGAGACCAACCAATCATGGGTCTGTTAGAGAGCACGTTCTAAGTGTACTTTGGGCATTCGGTTATTATGCTGTATGTGCATCTACTTTTATGCCTTATAACTACCCTTGGCTATCTTATGTTAGCATGGAGCGTAGATAAACAATTTCCTGTATGAGGCTGAGTGCATCAATATAGGGGGAGAGAAATCTATTCTCTCACACAACACATTATCATCAATATAGGGGGAGAGAAATCTACCTCCTACTTTCATCTTCTCTCTACCTCTCTTGTACTTTTGCAACTCTTATATTCCAACTTGGTGTTAGTGCCCACAGTTTTGGTTTGAGAGTGGTGCTACAAGTTCTTCATAGTTGGTACTAGTATTGATGGATGCCTGTTAGTTACAATAAAATAAAATTATCATGTTAAAGAATCAGATTGTGAATTGGATTTGTGAGTTGTCAACCATACATAACTGTGTGGATGGTTTATTCCTCGACTTGTTAATAATATATATTTTTTCCATTTTTATATAAGGGAAGGCAGAAAGTTCTGTCCAAAGTATATCAAAAGAAAATATTGGCATATATGGTTCTAAGATCTAAATGTAAGATGGATTCAGTTGTTCTTCTCATTTCCTCCTTAGTTCAACAGAGATTTCCACCATTTTGATCCTACTTGAGTTTGTGTCAATTACTCTTCTGCCATTTATCTTACTCCCTTTTTGTTAGAAGAAAACTACATCATTTTTTCGAACCGATAAAATTCTTTTTGTTTTAGATAGTGAATTGTGGGATTTTGGTGAAGTTGCAAAAATGGGCGTTAGGTAAATGCATCACAGTTCAATATTTATGGGACTGGAATTGAGCTATATCGGTCTTTTGTATGTTCTTGACATTTTACTTATTGGCATATAATAGGAAGCCAATCATTAAAAGTTTGGACTCGCTTCCTAAATATATTTATTTGCACTCAACTCAACCATATTTATTTTAAGCTAATAAAAAGGAAACATATTAGAAACTTAGGCTCTGTACTGTAACGATTCTGTTTTTTTAACATGATTTTGGGTCTAGCACACTTTTTTGCATTTCTATTTTTTTGGAGTGATTCTGCATCTTAAATGTTGTATGGTAATCGCCAAAAAAAATGATTTTATAATCTGAAAGAAACAGAAACATGTATGGTTCGTACTTAACAGAACTGTTAGAAACCAATATTTACATAAAGTGCTATCTTCACCATGGGTGTCAAAGTTGTGATTTTTAAATTAAATCTAAGGATAGTCAATGGTTTTTTAATGAATTCTAAGTTATGAAAACCATTATTACCCAAATAGCTTAAGTCGAATGAGACAAATAAGAATATCTCCATATCAACAACATAGTGTTCACTTCAAATATGAAATATTTGGCCATGTTTCCTTGCCATATGAAATATAAAATATTTCAACAAAAATATGATCTATCATAATAACATAAAAGTATGAACAAGAATAAATTCAAGTATTGACATAATTCTTAAAGTATCTAATTATGAACTTAAGGGCATAAATTAGGTCTTCCAAATTAATTCTTAACTGCAAAACATGTCCAACTACTTCAAAGTTTAAACCCAATCATCAAAATGTAATCATGTAATTTAAGCCATTCCGGCTTTAACAGCTAACTCATTTGCAATCTTTTTCCTAAGATCATCCATCTGTCTTCTTCTTTTTGCTAAGCTTATACTAATGTGAGCCGGTGGTACATGATCTTGAATTTCTTCATGCTCCTGATTCCACCAATTTTCACCAAACTCCTCAAAATTCTTGTCTGCAATTTCTTCCTCCCGAATGAAGTTGTGAAGTGCACAACAAGCAATGACGATGCATGTTTGGGTGTTCAGTGGAAAACATGGCATTTTGCTGAGAATTGGGAAGCGCTTCTTCAAAGAACCAAAACTGCGCTCTATGACATTCCTAACAGAAGAGTGTCTATTATTAAATAGCTCTACTACTGTCCTTGGATGTCTATTCCTATAATCATTTAGATGGTATCTTTGTCCTTTGAACGACGTCAAGAACCCAGTAGTAGATGGATAACCAGAATCAACCACATAATATTTACCTAGCACGTAAAGTGAAAAGTAATGAATCAACACAATATATAAAATAGAGCATAATCAACTGGTGAGGTTAAGATTTAGAATGTACTAGGATGAGGAAATTCAAATTTAGGGTTATTCAATGTCTCATTGAATACTCGACAATCATTTGCAGAACCCTTCCAACCAGCGTACACAAAAGTGAATTTCATGTCAAGGTCACATGCACACATAACATTCCAAGTCGTATCTCCTTTCCTTCCTCTGTACGGTATTTGTTTGTGTAGAGGTACAAAAGCACTAACATGAGTGCCATCAATCGCGCCAATGCAGTCCTAGTACCAATACATGGATATTCATCAAATCAAACCATGTATAACCACAAAACAACATAATCATTGTTTTAATTATAAGCAACATACCTTGAAGAAAGGATAGAGCTTTGGTTTTTCAAGAATATGTTTAGGGCAACGACTAAAGTTTGGAGGTTTGATATTCTCTTGTCCCTGTAGTATGAAAGCACATAATAGTTTCTTAAAGTGTTCACCTATAGTGTTAAGAGAACGCTGAAAGTGTTCTGCTATGTCTCTATACCTATCATTGTGACCAACGATAGATATAAACATTGCCAACTGCTCATCCACTCTTAAATATCGACTATCTTCCAACCAACCACGTTGTCGCATTAATGCTTCAAGGTTGAGGAAGACATGGCGCTCCATTTTATACTGTTCATAGCATCTGTCTACATGTCCGTTTAGAACCTCACTCACTCGCTCTCGTCCTGTCAATTTACTATCTCGTATGGGCTCTCCAGTGTATAATGAATCACGTGTTTTCATCAACAACATCATACACATCATGATTTCTGCATCAGTGTCATCCCTTTCCATTTGTTCAATGTGTTCCCTAGATGCGATCATTCTTTGATCCATTCCTATAATATAAAATTAGAAATATGCAAAAACATCAAACCATAATTTTGAACAAATATCCAAGACATCAAATACTACAGTTAGAAAAATAAGTCAAGACACAATCATTCAAGACATCTTAAAAAAATGAAGGAAAACATAGCAAACCATCAAAGTTAAAAGTAGTGTCAAGGTACAATGAACAAATATTCAGGACATCAAATATTACAGTTATAAAAAAAAGTCAAGACACAGTCATCCATAACATCTTAAAAAGTGAAGGAAAACATAGCAAACCATCAAAGTTAAAAGTAGTGTCAATGCACAATCCAAGTAGAGTTATCAATCTATCTAATTAAAAGAACTTTTCAAGAAACAAACTACTGAAGGGTACGAAGAAGTATTGACTTCCGATGAGGAGGGCAGGAAATTAATACTTCTCTCCATTGCGTGTTAGCCATTAACTTCAAAAGTGCTTTCTTGTATAGTGTTTCATCTAACTCATATCCTGACTCAAGCACCTCCATGGCCTTAGTAATCCCGTACATCTGTTCTGCATTTTGGGTTGAAGCAGTGGACATGCTCGCATCTCGTTCTACCCTTGATTTACTCATATCTTGAATTGCCTTGCATGCCATTGACCAATCATTAGACTTGTTCCTCCTCCTTTTCACATTTGGAGTCCTATCATGCCTATGCTTAGTAGCTGGCCTTTTTTCCACTGCTTCAGTTTGAGTGTCACCTAATGGAGTAACTTCATCAGCGGAACTTGACTCATCACAAGACTCAATCATATTCCTAGCATCATCGGCCCCCATAGTTTCCAACACGGTTGTTTGAGTCCCACTTCCTTCTCTGTCTGCATATGTATCACCAAATACCATACATAGTTCTGGCCATTGTGGTAGTCTGTGCTTCTTAAATCGTGCCCAAGTAGGGTTATCGTAATAAATAAAAAATACTCATAATCAAATACTTGAATTGATATATCCTGGAATTTCAAAATACTCAAATTAAATACAAATTAAACATACCTTAATATGCGATTCCCAGATGGATTCATCATCAACAGTACAAGTTCTTGAAGCAGTATCCCAACCAAAACCAGTTGTCTCCAATAGCTTCTTAAACTGACTATAATCCTGCCTCAGTTTGTTCACTTTGTTCTTCAACTGTACAATGGCATAGTTGACCCCAGTTTTTTCTTTGAAGTTATTGGCAATGTTGTTCCAACCAGCTTTATTAAAAGTCGAAGTAGTCCTATTTCCTTTCTTAACTTCCTCTACCATCAGAACAATAAGGGTGTCTACATTTGCTTGGCTCCATTTTGCAGTCTCATTAACTGCTTGTTTTAAAGTTGACATTTTCTCACTATTTTACCAAAAAAAAAAAAAAAGAACATGAGTTTAAAATCCAAATTGAAAATACTGATTTTCACCAAGGCACCCTAACCCTTAATTTATGAAACTCCTATGACCTTACTCACACAGGGCTTTCAAAGCCCTTCAAATGAGGTTTTGAATACATATTGGGCTGTACTAAAATGAACCAGTGGCATTCACAAGAAAACTAGCAGGAACATGAAATTTTTAGGCATATATAGTAGCAACAAATGGCTATTATGTGTAACTAAAAATATATCTTGTAGACCACCATAAGTATCCAACAAATGGCCATTAGGTATTACAAAAATTTATTGCATCTTTACTAGAATACATATGTACTCGCTATAATTGATAAAAATCTGAACATTAATGGATTTAAAGAGTTAGCTTTGATTGGCTAGGTGAATTTAAAACCCTTCTTCATCTCTTTAATTTTAACTATTTAAGACTGCAATCTGAGACATTCTCAAGACCTATCAACTATCTTCAAATAATGAACACCATTAATCTAACAATGACCACCATCCAAACCAGATCACCAATCACAGCTGCTCTTACTACAAAAAGAAAACCCAAATTCCAAAGCACATCCAATGGAGTTCAAATGAAACGGAACCAAAATATATGGAGGCACATGTCAATATGAGATGTTTGACAATCCAACATGCAGATGAACGTCCTTAATGTCAATAATAATTATGATATTTTTTTCAAGATGTCATACAAATACCTACTACAGTAAGCCCTCTTATAATCAACAATCTGCCCTTAAAATTTTAAAAAAAAAAAAAAAAAAAAAACACAAACACACACACACACACACATACACACAATGGCTTATTAGTTCATATCCTTTTTGCCTAAAAATCACATAGAAGTGAAGAAACCATACAGAGAGAGCTTGAGCAGTAAAAACTGCAGGGGAGCAAATAAATAGGAAGTCAAAACTTGCCATGAGAGCAAATAAATTCCCCACCCACCAAGGGGGTGTCATTCTTATATATAAAAAAGGAAACCAATTGGGAGAGTCAATTCTCATATGGGAAAAGAAACAATGAGCAACAAATTTAACAGATGGTGGAGCAGATAATGATTACAAAGGTCTTGATCACCATACAATTTTCACTCTGTGAATATACGAGTTGTCATGCTGCACCACAAGTGACAAAATGCAGAAGAGAATAGAAAAGATCCCAACATTTTGTTGACAACCAAACCCTCAACCCCCAGGTGGGGGATTTTATTATCATAAAGAAAATCTTGTGCAACCAAGCCAAGTCGTTTGGAACATAAATAGTTGAGCTGTAGAAGTTTCATACTCCAAAATTTATTCCATATTTGAAAATCCAAAAGCACTGGATGAATTGGGAATATGATAAAACTTACAAACAAGATGACAAATGACAAAATAATAGATTTGGATATATAGAAGGTTATGTTGGTAGCCCGAAGGAAATGTCAACAACAGCATTACAGTACCACTTGCAACATGGAGAAGGTAGGGACCAATAAGTTGATGGGCTTGAAAAGGGAAATGGTAAAAAAAGTCATCATAACTTCAAGAACATATGCATATAAACTTTTGCATACAACATCAGTGAACTATCTTGCTAAGTCTACTTCAAGCATCACAATTAAGTCCTAGAATGGGGGAGACACCATAAATAGAAACTCTTCCCACCCAACAGGAGCAGATGATACAAAAAAGAGTTGCAAAGTTTATAGGACAATAATAAGAAGAGTGAGGAGGTACTGAATTTCTAGTAAGAAAAATGCTGGCTCACTCTAATAGATTAACTAAGTGGAAAGAAGATATTCTTGTCATGGATTTTGTTAGCTCCAAAGTCCGAGATGTATTGTATAAGACAAAACAGAATAAAAATAAACCAGTAAATCTTGAGATGATTAAACACACCAAACCAGCCTCTAGATTCGGCAATAGCCTAATAACTCTGAGCCTCACAAGAAAAGGATGAACTGAGATTAGAGAAGGGAAAGGGGGCGTACCTTTGAGCAAAGTTCAAACCCTACTGAAGTGATAGAAGAAACCTCGTAGATCTTGTGCGTCTTCGTGCACAGAGGAGTCCAAAACCCTCAACCTGCTAAATCGTAGAACAAGAACAAATTCAGGGGGGCAGAGAGAGAAGAGATCAAGAAAGAAAGGGAACGAGAGTGAGAGAAAGAGAAAGAGAAAGAGAACGAGAAAGAGAAAGAGAGAGGAGAGAGAGAGAGAGAGAGAGAGAGAGCGAACGCATCCCACCTCGCGGACGGATGGCAGATCGAAGATGGTGACAACTCTGCTCTTCGTTTCAGCTCTGCTTCTCTCTTATTCTCTTCTCTAGATGTTCTCCAAGTGCAAAGTGGGGTTAGGGTTTACAATATCCTTGAAACATACCTTTTGTTATGTTTTGAGGGTAATTTTCCCATTTACCCTTCGTAACTTAAGTGCTACATATGTTTCGGCGCCTTTTGCTCAAAATCAATTCTGAAAGTGAAAATCAAGTATTTCATGCTCCAAAAAAAGGATTCCAAAGTCTCATAAGTGCCAGGTTCATTTAAAAAAAACAAGAAATTGAACCGGGCTTCCCATACAGGTTTTACCTCATTTTTGTTTCAAAAAAATAAAAAAACATCAGAATCCATTTTTTAGAACGTTACAGTACAGAGCCTCAGTATCCATAGAAGTGATTTGGTTCAGGGGTGAGAAGGTAATTTCTGGTAAGTTGGTGTGTATTCCTGATACTTGGGTCGGTTGTGATATGTGGAAGTTGGATAAGACCGGTAAAAGGGATAAGAGTGTGGCAGATGTATCAGACCGTTGGAAAAGGTGGGAGATAAGTTGTTGGGTAGGAAGATCATGATGGGGAAAGATCGGTTGATCTCCATGGATAGAATTGGGAGTGACAAGAGGGGGGTTAGAAGGGACAATTGGCCTAGATTATTGATTATTGATTCTGACAGTATGGTCGTCCGTCTAAAACCTATCCAAAGAGGGTCAGGTCGTTCCTACCTGCAATAGGGCTTTCTGATTCCTCATCAAGGGTAATAGCTTCATCATCCTCCTCTAGAGGAGGGTCAGGAGGATGTGGGATACGAGGAGGCGGTGGGAGGGCTAGATGATTAACATTCGACATCTGAGACAGAAGACACTAGCAGCGACAAGGGGAAGTGAGGACAAGCTCAAGGCGGAAAAGCCCAATACTCTATTCTACTCAAACGGAGGGGGCAGAGGTGTGAACCAGGACTGTCCTTCATTGGTGTATTGCACAAATTCCTTCTCACATTGTCATTATAGAAAACCCTCCCTTGTCCATTTTAGACGAGATATTTTTATCAAGAGAGTTTCTTTGACCAAAGAGGGAGGAAAAATTCCCTCTCCACTGGTGTTATGACTATGTAAACTAATTTTTTTTTATTATGAAATTAAGAAAAAAAGTTATTTAAATAATGTTAGAGATATTTTATTTTACTATATTTTAGAGTTAGTTAGGTGTTATATTAAAAAAAAAATTCCAGTGTTGATTTATTAATCAAATTTAATATAAAAATAAAATTATATGATAAAAAATTAATTTCATAGATTTTGAAAGTAGTTATACAATCGTGTGAAGTAATGTATTTATGAAAAATTTCATCATGGGTTCAACACTCTTTATCGTCATGAGATTCTCTCTTCTCCTTTGATCATTTGGGCACCTCTTCAAGTAGGGGTGTCAATTTCATTGTTGAATTGATTTAAACGGCCAGTTCATTCAAAATCAAATCGAACTAAACGCTTGTCATTATAAAACCTAGACCAAACAACAACAACCAAAATCTTATCCCAATTTAATGGGATTGGTTACATGGGGATACCAAGCATGGATGAGTACAAGGATCCATGCAAAAAGATTTGCGGGTTATAGCTAATCATAATAAGTGTCGGTTGTTAACCTAACGCATAATTAAGACAAACTATTTAATGAGGGACCATCACAATGCTTTGTTTTAATTAAAAAGACTAATTTTAATTTTTCTTTTTAATGCATGTTTATGAAAAATCATCCAATAGCAGCTTGAGCGTGGCCCAATAAAAAGCTTGCTAAGTCAACCTGATAAAAAAATTAATCCAAACCAAAGTAAAACCGATTCAATTTCAAAATCATTCCAAAATCATATCGAAGGAGAATTTGTATGATTTCATTATGGCAAAATAGTATGGCTGCATTTGATAGTCATTCAATTTCAGAAACGATGTTTCGTGTCAAAAATAGAATTTTCAATTTTTGTGTCAAAATGCCATTAAAAAAAATGGTGTTTGGTGAATCTATTTCAATTTTTTTTTTTTTTTTTGAAAACGAAACCGGAATGACGGAATAAAGATTTGTCCTTTCATCATTTGCATTTCTAGTTTTTTTTTTTTTTTCCGCTCTAAAAGAACTGAAAAACACCAAATGCTTTATTCTATTTTTTTTTATTTTATTCCCATAGAACGACTGGATAACTACCAAGCGCAACCTACCTTTCTCCATTTGGTATATATCCAACTATTGAAATCATATCAGTTGATATAATACTAAATTACTAGTACATATGTGATAGATCTTGTAAGAGAAAAAAAAAGGGACAAAAGCATCCAACAAAAAACCATACCAAAATCGTATTAAATAAAAACTATACCAAGCCGATAAAGTATATGTAAAATTTTTTTGTTTTTACAATTTCGATATCTGCTCTTAATAAATCATATCAAAACCGTATGGATAGGGGTTAGGGCCATACTTTTTTTTTCGTGTATCTATTCTGTATGGATAATCTTCCATCTCACCCGCATGTCGACTGAAAACCATGATTCTAAAGGTGATCCGTATTAGTTTGATAAGTCTTCAAACTCAATACATGGCCGCATCATATTGATTGAATGATACAGATCAGAGGTTTAAAAAAAAAAAAAAAAAACAAATCATTTTTAAAGAAAAACAAAGGTATTTTTGTCTGATACCAATCTATTCCAATATCATAACAGTTTGGGGAATAATTGATACCCATTTACCCATTTCATTACTGTGCTCTAAACCCATGGTAACAGCCTCACAGTCCCTCCATTCCATTTAATCTACTTCCTTTCTCATATACCAAAAAAAAAAAAGGGCTCCCGATATATGGGTACAGCCAAAGATAAAAACACAATGAAAACCTTTATGAAAAAATAAGGATAAATCTATCCAATACGATTTGATCTTGAATCGATTTCTGCCTTAACCAATCCTAAGATCGATACCAAGTTTTAGAACCTCGCAACAGGGACATATTTAATATTGGAATGATACGGATCAGGGGTAAAAATATCAAAATGCCTACAATTTTAAGAAAATCAAAGGTATCTCTTTCTGATACGAAGGATCTAGTACCAATTCATACTGATACCATTGGTTTGTATCAATTTTTAAGATGATCACTACCCGATCCGATACCGTGCAGTAAAACTATGATACTTGATTGACCAACCTCGCAAAACATGCATGAAACTCATTGAACAAGTAATTATTAATTTACACAAAAAAGGTAATTATTAATTAATATCTAAATTAACTTGAGATATACACTTGTTGAATTCGAAGATGATGTCTTCTAAAATAGGCATTAATCAAGAATATTGTCTTCAAATAGCTAACTCAACCCAATAGATAGAAAACCTGAAAATCTGGCTGTCAAGATTTTTTTTTAATAATATTAAAATAAATTATTTGATAATTTAAGATTTTAAATATAAAATATGACACTTATGGACAAGGGGTGAAAAGTGTTTGTGCAACTCCAATCCTATTAGTTTATAAAGAATTTTATTTAAGATGGGAGAATTTACTTAAATTATTATGGGATTTATACCTCTTGTATAGTTCCTTTATTTGCAAAGGTGCTAATTACAATTTGGAAAAAATAACATTGCCTACTCATGTGGCTCTTGCTTTCCAAACACAAGAGTGTATGCACGTTCTCATTGGCCGCTGTGCTAGTGTAGAGGCAATACAAATAGGCAGTAATCTGTTACCCTAACAATTTATTGGCGGCTCTTGTAAGTAATTAAATTCCACGGGCTTGTCGATGCCAATTTCATTATTAGGGGTCTCATTAAGAACTTTGTTATATATGAATAGGATTTTATCCTTATTGAGAAGAAATGTGTTATCCAAAAAGGACAAAAAATAAGATTACAACTTTTTCACCAACTTTGTTTAAAACAAAAAATTCATTCTATATAATTCTAGGGAGAGGGATAGGTATGCCGCCGATATCAAGTATGCTAGTGGATAGCACTAATAGGAACACATGATGGAGTATCATTCATGAAAGATATGGAGGTCATTTCAGAAAAAGGGAAGAGAGAGATAGACACAATGGGTGCTAGCATACTTGATATCGGCGGCATACCCAACCTTTTCCCATAATTCTATATAAATATATAATATACAAGGGAAAGGTCAGGCATGCCAGTAGGCTACGAGCCATGTGTCCCCCTCTTAGTAAAAAGAAACTTCGCCCATGCTCTGTTCCTCCTCCTTTGTGACTATTAACCGCTAGCTTACCCTGAGTGAGCGGTGTGCCCAACCCTTTTCCATTTTATAATTATGGGGAAGAGATCACTACCTGGTCATGTAGCCCCCTACATTAGCATTGGAGCTAATGAGAATGTGCAAGGAGCATCAATGCTCTAGGGCGGTGGGGCAGCAATTTTATGCGCCCATGTATTTGGGCGTAGGAGCCACGACTAGGTAACTTTCTTTTTAGCATAGTTATATATCATACATGTGAGTTTACAAGCTCAACTAGGGTTGAACTTGAATGGGTTGAAATCAGGATCGCCATTATTCTGATTCCAAAACAAAAAAACCCCCGAGTCCATTAGCCAGTTTAGGCCCATTAGCCTGTGCACAATCATTTACAAAATCATAGCTAAGTGTTTGGTTAATCAGCTTAAGCCCTTGCTCAGTGCCTTGATTAGCCCCTCTCAAAGTGCCTTTATCTCATCCAGGATTATCTTTGACAATGCGTATGTTGCTATGAGATCTTCCACCAAATGAGAACAACAAAGTGTAAAATCCAGTTACATGGCCTTGAAGCTCGATCTCTGTAAAGCCTATGACAAGGTGGAATGATCCTTCTAGAGCTCACCCTCCTTGGATTTGGTTTTGCAAAGAAGTGGGTGAGATGTGTAATGCAATGCGTCTTTATTCTCCATTATTCCAACTCGCCATCCTTTGCCAGGAAGCTTTGTCTTGCTATTTTCTCTAGACTGAGCTCTCTCATCAAATATCAAAAATTAAGACTAGTAGATTTAGCCCTTCTATTTTCCATCTTATGTTTGTCGATGACTGTTTAGTGTTCTCTAAAATCGGTATTCAGGAGGGCCAAACAATCATTAATTTGCTTAGGGATTTTTGCCAAGTGTCCGATCAAGAGCTAAACATGTCTAAATCTAATGTTCTTTTTAGCCCCAATACGATCCCATCTGTTGTTAGGGATGTATCAAGAATATTAGGATTTACTGTGGTCCCCATTCACAAGAAATATTTCAGGCTACTGATTGAATTTGGTAAATCCAAAAAGTCATTATTCTTCAATGTCATTGAGAGAGTGCAGTCCAAATTAGCAGGTTAGAAAGAAAACCTTTTGCCTGCTGCTGGTAAGGAAGTCCTCATAAAGTCTGTGACCACTAGCATTCTCCTTTACCCCATGTCAATGTTTATACTGCCTTTCTCTGTTTGTTCCAGGCTAAACAAATTTTTGAAACAATTTGCTAGAATGACAAAGAAGGAAATAAAGGTATCTTTTGGATAAGTTGTGTAGGAGTAAATCATTAGGCGGCCTTGTGTTTAGAGACTTTAGGTGCTTCAATCTAGCTCTTTTGGCTAGCCAATGTTGGCATCTGCTGTCCAATGAGGATGCCCTATGGGTTAGAGTCCTCAAAGGGAATTACTTTCCAAATTCTTCCTTCCTTGATGCCCCCTATAGAAACTCTTGCTCTTGGGCTTGGAGAAGCCTCCTATAAGGTAGGATTGTTCTCTTAAATGATCTTCGCAGTAAAATTGTTGATGATAAATCCACATCCATCTACCATAATGCTTGGGTTTCCTCTTTCCCAGATGAAAAGTTTGTTGTAACCGACAGTCACTGAGAGGGGGGGTGAATCAGTGAGTCCAATTCCGATCCCCAAAAAACTTGTCTGATGTCTGGCCAAGAAAAACCTGATATACCTGTCCCTGTTTGCACACAGTCGTATGCACACTCAGCCTCTCATAGGCACTTCCAAGTATGCACACCCATTCCACATTCCACGCACTTCAATATCAAATGCAAACAACAAGCACCCACAACACAGGGTTTTTACGAGGTTCGGCAATTTGCCTACATCCCCGGAGTAGTGCCTGTAAAGGCTTCGTACCTACTCAATACACTACTTTTGACTGCACCCACAGTCGGGAGCACCCACACCCAATTTTCTCAAGCCGAAGCTGAGATGGCACTCGTAGTGCCGATACAATGTGTAGCACCCACTACACGGGAGCACCCACTCCCGGTGCTTAGCACCCACTAAGCACACAATAAATAATACAATTAAATTTGGCTTATATCAATGCCCTACAGTCAAGTTCTGCCTAGCATATGCATCCACAACTAGCTAGCATGCTTACAGTTCATCCACAACTAACCTAGCATGTATACATTCATCCACAACTAACCCTAACATACATACATACATGTAATGTAAAATCCAGGGTTAGAGAATCTCACAACCGATTGCCTGGGATGACTGAAAACTTGTACTGACAAGTTTGGTGCTCACACCTTCTCTCTCCTTGGCTTCTTGCTCTTCAAAGCAAACACATCCTTGCTTTCTTCTTTTCTTCCTTGGCTTTGAGTTAATGTACCATTAACACACTTCAACCACCTCTTTTACCTCCTTTAATGGCCTAAGAACATTTATCATCAAGAATGTATGTTCATTCAAGGACCAACAAAGAGGGGGAAGCTTCTCCTACCAAAACCATAGCATTATTTCACTCAAAACCCATTTTTCTTACTTCCATGGTGTAGGGCTTGAAAAAACGAAGAAGCTGCAACTTGATTCACCCAAATCCGACTTAAAATGAGGGAGATATGACCTTTTGAAGTTGGAGCAATGAGATAGCCTGAAATGGAATCTTCGTACGGGTGGCGTAGGCTACACCGGCGGCGCGTGCAACAGCGGCGAAATCTGACCGTAGATCTCATATAAAAGATCTTATAATCCAAGCCGTCCGATTAAACCAACGGACAATAGATCCAAACCGTTAGATTTGAATCTCGATAACGTCATCATGACGTAGGCGCTGACATCATCAGAAGTGTTGTCGATCTATGATTGGTTGCTTTTCCGAATTTTAAGGGAGCTTGTCTCCCACTCACAAAAGTGAAAATGCATATTGACCGTTGGATCCGAATCTTCCATGATGGCTTTAATCAGATTTCATGAGATCATTAAGATCGGAATCCTTTTTATACCTTCTATACACGCGCGAAACACAATAACATATCTTGATATAGTGTAGCGCTAGTGCATCAAGAATTATGCATCTAACCAATCAAATCCCACACGCTAGCATCTATCTCGTTCATATCACACCAAAATCTCAGGAGCCTTTGGATGGGCATCAAGCCTACGTGGTCGAATCTTGACCATCCATTTCACTTCCCTTTACTCCTCTTTATTACAATCAAGCCCCTGCCTACATATGTTTCAGTGCTTAAAAACCCCTTGCAACTCAGACCTTCAAAATATTGAAATTACACAAAAGCCCTTAAAATTTCAAAAATAAATTCCAAAAAATCCACCCAACACCGAGAGCAACTGATGGATTTTCGGTTTGGATTTTCGAACCGACTTTACGGAAACGCTTATAACTTTTTCATACAATATCCGATCGAGATGAAACAAAGTGCGTTGGAATCGTAACTGGATGCTCTACGACTTTTCAGAAGACTCAATCATCTGAATCATCCATGTAAAAAGACCAAAATGCCCCTACACCTTTCCAATGACGTATCTTTCTCATACGGAATCGGAACGTGATGAAATCAGAACCGTTGGAAAGATTGTATTTTTTTTGTATTGTTACATGTAGAACACTTCCTTTAAAAAATTCATCTTCAATGCCGAAACTGCCCTCGACTGCCACAAATGCCGTAACTTCTTCATACGGTATCGGAATGTGACGAAATCAAATGCACTGGACTAGGTAAATTACAATCTATCTTTTTCATGAAGAACCGATCTTTCAAAAATGTCATTTTCACTGTCGAAAATGCCCTCGATCGTAAATAGGCCAATTTTACCAGTTTTGACCCAGAAACCCGCACCACCTATTAATGATGTATTAAACCACTCCATGCATACTAAGATGCTCTGTTATCTCATCGGTGACACTGGACACTGCCATGTCATCATATTCATCCACGTCACCCAAACTGGCCACGTCATCACCGCCACGTGGCCGAGTTGCCAACAAGGACAACCATAAAACAACAAAGTTAATGGGGTCCACCCCTATGCAAGCCTTCACTTGGTGGAGGATCTCATCTTACTTCCATCTAGACAATGGAACACTACCCTTATTAATTCCTCTTTACCCCCATTGAAGGCCATGCAATCCTGTAGATTCCTCTTAGGAGCTGTCCTAACCAAGATAGTTAGTTTTGGGGAAAAAAAATCTAAGAATGGTAATTTTTCAGTCAAGAGTGCCTATTAGTTAGCTTTGCATATGGTTTCTAATAGCCCTACAAACTTAGCATCCCCTCTAGTTCGGGCTTTTGGAGAGTGTTTTGAAATTTGAAAATTTTACAAAAAAATGAAAATGTTTTTGTGGAAATGTGGCTCGAATGCCTTGGCTATAAATCAATTACTTTATATCAGATCTTGGTCCCGTACCCCTTACTGTCCCATTTCCCAACAGGAGGAGGAAACTATTGTGCATACGCTGTTTTGATGCTCTTTTACAACTTCTTGTTGGAAGGCTTCTCCCTTCAGGCTTGATGCATCCTCTTTTCAGATTGCTGATTTTGGTGCACTGGTCGATTTTTTTATTCTAAATTTTAAGAATGCCCTTGACCAACAAGATTGTCAAATTCAATGGTCCTCACTTCTTTGGCAAATTTGGAAATCAATAAATCAGATAGTCATTAAGTTTGCTTCACCAAATTTGAAGTCTGCTATTTCAGCTTTTCATCATTTTGCAGAAGAGATCAGATTTGGGATGATTCATTTTTCTATATCTTGCCCTCCCCTTCATAATGATCGTCATCATTTCTTAGATGCTCACTTTCAAATTTCATCTTTCCCCCAAGACCATGCTTTTGCTTTTGTTGATGGAGCGTGGTTATCAAACTCCTGGAAAGGTGCAAGAGGAGCAATTATCTACGATAAGAGAAAGATATTCACTGGAGCTAAGTGCAAATCTGGTTGGGGTCATTCAGCTACAGACATGGAGGGTCTCTTTTTTGTCGATATTTTTGATTGCCAATCTCTTATCCAGGCTCTCAACGGAATCTCTACCTCTCTTGATTAGGCAACATTAGAAATAGTCGATGATATTTTTGTGTTTTCTCTAGATTTTGCTTCAGTTCTTTTTTGTTCCATCCACGTAGTTCTAACAGGGAAGCTCACTTCCTTGCAAATGGTGCACTTAAATTTCGTCTTTCTCATACTCGGTGGATTCGGCCCTCACCTTTCCTTGTAAATAACTCATATTTCTGTAGGAGTTCCTCCTTGACCAATTTTTTTGAATAACATTTCGTTTCTGTCCAAAAGAAATACAAAATAGAGGACCTAAAATTGGGTTTGAGTTTTAGAAAACCTAGCCCAGCTGGCAAGATTGTGCTCCTAGGACTAATTTGTTAGAACAGTATTTAATTAGTTTAGTAAGAGGTCCATCTACCAAAACGAGTTTAGTAGCATCCTAGATAAGAAACCTACAGAGTTATATATAGTAATTTTCTTGTGTACTCCATGACTTAGGGAGTAGGAGATTTAAAAAAGGGTAAACATTTTATGTGGGTGAGTGTAGGGGTTGTGCCAAGATATATGGGGGTGAAATGATTGTCCCAACCCTATGGAATGTAATAATATATGCTACATTGATGCTTCTATGTGCACTGTTGCATTCCAGGACAGAAAACTCTTCCCCTAAAAAAAATTAAATAAATAAAGGATGGGACGGGTTTCTCTCTCCCCAGGAGATTAAAAAAATTATAAATAAGAGGATGGGAGAAGGAGACTACAACTTCTCTCTCTCTCTCTCATATTAATTTTTGCCACCTATAGTTCATCTAAAAGAGTAAGGGGCATGCTTGGTCCAATAGTTAGGTGTGAATGTTGCAACCTAGTGGTCAAGTGGTCGAAACAATCTCTCGACATTCTCGAGGTAAGGCTTGTGCACCTGATATGCCCTTTAGTTCATCAAAAAGAGTGTGCATGTGTACACAAAAAATGTAGACAGGTTTTGCACTTAAGAAATCTTCTAGGGTTGTTTCAACTGAGGGAAAAAAAAAAAAAAACATTTATAATTCTGAAACTTTTTCTGAAGAAGCTGGAAGATTACTAGTTAATCCTTCTTAGTTCTTATAGTTGAACCAAATCCATAAAAGCTTATTATTTTCATTATTCTTCCATTTTTCGTGCTCAAGTTCTTAACAAAGACTCTTTAGTTGGATGAGTGCCATGGCTGCGATGGATGTTCTCATTAAGAGTATTAAGAAAATTATTAATTGGTAGTGGCAACTCGATCAATCTTCGGTATGATCCATGGGGTTCTTCACTTATGACTCAAGAATCCCGTATTATAAAACGGTTCATTATAATCTTGAATTTGTTGCTAATATCATTGACTTACTACTAAATATTGGAAAATTGATCTATTGTCTTCATCTTCCCATTTGATTTTGCTCTTGAAGTGGCAAAAATTAATTTTAACTCCACTATTGTTTATGATTGTTGGGTTTAGACTCTTTTCAATCAAGCAAGCTTACCATGTTTCAAAATTATCCTCTCCTTCTTTTGAAATCAAGAAGACTAAACCTAATCTTATTTTCTTGGGAAATTGAATCTCATCTTGTGCTTGAAAATCTATAAGAAATTTAGATCTTTCCTCTAAAATTAAATCCTTTGTTTGAAGAGTCTATCATGATACTCTAGCTATGAAATCCAACTTGGTTGAGAGGAATCAAATATACCCTTCTTGTCTATGTTGTAATAAGAGATTTTTTTTTTTTTTTTTTTTTTTAACCAAAGTGTCCAGGCCAGCTTACGTGCAACTTGACTAATCCTCAGGGAAACTAGTACTGCAACCCACCACCATGGTCTCCACTTGAATCGCAAATGCACAGATGAGAAATCGAACCTAGAACCTTGCGCTTATCCACACAATCTCCAATTTGTTTTAACCATCTAAGCAACCCACGGATGGGTTCCTCTTGAGAGATCTAAGGCACAAGAAATAGAATTTTTTTTTAAGATGTTTCTGCATAGCCTTAGCATCAGCCTCACCATGCAGTCCAAGACGCAATGCCCTGCGACCAGCTAGCAACAACAAATACTCTCCTTCTTGGGTGGATGGACCAGCCAGGATCCCTATGGATTACGTGGCCAATCTTCTTGGCCTTAGCCACCATAGTTCATGGCTGATGCCGAGGGTGAGAACATTAGTGAGCTGTTTAGGGTTTTCAAGTACTTTTACAGCGATTTCCCTAGGCAATGATGTTGTTTCTCTTGGTACATTGGTTGCTTGGCGTCGGATTAATTTTTGGATGTTTGTTTTATATTCACTTGTCTTATTGGTTGTGGCTACAACATTTTTTTATGGAAGTTTATTCCCTAGTCTGGAAGATCTTGTCAATGGAAAGTATAACAACATGATCATATCCTTGATTTTAAATATTCCGTACTCAAACCTTGTGTATCTCATGTCATTTATCTGAATGATTTTTTGTTTACCAAAAATAAAAATGAAAAACAAAAACAAAAAGACACTCATAAAAAAAAATGCAAATACAATAAAAGACAAGGTTCAAATTGGATAAAAGGATCCAAAAAAAAAAAAAAATTTCTTTGGAAGGAAAAAAAGTCTTCAATGACTTGAAAGTGCAAAGAGAAGACATTGATACTTAGCATGGTTCTAAATAGAATGGAATGGTGAGACAATGTTCTATGTGTTGTCAAATTCTTATACCTAGAATTTGTATAATACAAACATACATCGAGTACATATGTTAATACTTTTACTCCATTGTCACAAAGTTAGACTTTAGTACATATGATGGTTTTTTATTATGCAAAAGCACAATATTCATATATATATAAATATATAAAAGTGAAATTTTCATTTAAACATCATTGTCCATCTTTTTTTTTTTTTTAAATTAAAACACTAAATATATAGTGTATTGCCTATTTTATGTATATAAAAATGAGCATGATCTACTAGCTTTATCCACATGGATGTATTTATTTATTGGATTCATTGGAAACTCTACCTAAATTCATTTATGAATTCATAAAAGGAACATAGTCTGAATTATTTCTAGTTAATCACGATAGATCCCACAATTTAGAGAGGACTCTGATCCTCTTATCAAAAGCTATGGCAAACAAAATGGTCTTAACCCCAAATTACTTTCTTTTATAATCCTAGATCATCTAAAATAATTATTAATTAGTTGTACACTACATAATATGGAATCAAAATGATTTCTAGGAAAAAATAATTTTAATTTATCATTAGAGGGTCTATAGTAATTCTCCTATTACATAGAAAAGTTGCAAATACTTACAAGATGAAAGGAGAGAGAGAGAGAGAGAGAGAGAGAGAGAGAGAGAGAGAGAGATTTAATAAAAAGTGCCCTTTTCTTAGGAAGCTAGAACTCAAAAATTATAAAGCATTTATTTAGGAAGTCATTCAAAGGTATGATTGTAAGATTTGCAAGGTTAGTGACAATCGTGATTTTGTGACCATTAGTCAATCTCTGTTTTTCTCTCTTGTTTTGTGTCTGTATTGTTGGTCTCAATCCAATCACCCCGACTGAAGAGGATCTGAATCTATTTTTTTATGGGGTTTGTTGAGATCTCATCTACAAAACGAAGACATAATTAATGTGCATTAATTCCTTCTTTTGTTTAACTATCCGAAAGTAGCTCAGCTCAACAACCCATATAAAATTTGGGCAAATTGAATTAAGGAAACCCATCATCCTTATAGAAAGACAGAAATGCCCATATTTTTATGATCATTAGAATTATGTTTCAAGGGGTAATTTGTCTTTTGACGAGTAGTAGTTATCAGGTCCCTATTTATGTACAAAAACGTTTAGTAAATCTAGCACTCGGTGAAGCTCATTGAAGAGAAACTTTTTTAAGACTTGGGAGGACCCGACCCAATCCTACTCAACATCAAGCCGGAATGGGTACAAGTACAACAATAGATTAAAGATGGGGCATGTTGTTTTTCATATATAGCAATTAATTGTTTCCAATATATTTGTAGGAAGAAAGTTTTCTGTCCGAGAGGGCGGCACTTTGTCCTGCCTCTTGAGCCCTTATGTTTGTCACTCTCTTTTTTCCTCTAAAATAACATTCATGTCCCCTATAGATTGAACAAGAAGGACAAGGGGCGCTGTTGGGTCCCAGAGAGTACAAGAGCCATGCTATCAGACAAAGAACACTTCCCCATATTCAAATTCAAGATTGGGAACTACTACCATATCTAGTATAAATTTTGAAAATTGATTTATTTACCTTGAGATGAGTTAGTCAAAATCAAGGATGAAGGTTTTCATTTGGCCCAAGTTTCACTGGGTTCATTGAAAGGGTTCCCTCAAACAAAGACTTTTTTCCTAGGGCAAATGTTCTACACCCCATTTGCTTTACCTAAGTGTTCTCACATTGATTTTATTATATGGGAAAAGAAGCCTAAAGGTAGCATGGCCCTTGCGCTCAGACATAAGGGGGCAAATTGTGAATGCCCCACCCCTCATGTAAGGCCGAAATCCCACTCATGTTGATGCTTGTATGTGCATTTTCCTATTGGCCTATACTTACGTAGGGGTCACACTGCCTTTCAAAGAACCTCTCCCTTAATATATATTTTTTAAAAAATTGATGTACTTCCTACTCCTTCCCGCAATTTGAGGAATCAGGTTGGATTAGGTTGAATTGGTGGGTTCGAATTGGTATTGGCCTTGTCCAATCCCAATTCTTAGTCAATACTATATCACTAGATTGGTAGTAACGAAGGCCAATAAGGTATTTAAAAAAAAATGTTTCTAATAACAACCAAGGGATTTCAATCCAATTTGGGTTGATTCGGATCATAATTAGATTGATATTTGCCCTATCCGATCCCAAGACTGATTCAAATATCTTAAACCTTGCTCCATCTTCCCTACCATTGTACCATTGTTCTAACCCTCATTGGTTTGCTTGGGGATTCATTCCTAAGTGCATTGTGATGTAGTGTGCAGGTCTTTCTGAAAACATTCTCTATAGTGAGTGAAGTTGCACGATGAATATCAGATGATCGAAACGACCTTGGGACATGTGCCCAAATACTCTCTGCCATCTAATGCTCACTATATGGGCGCACTCGCTTCAAAGAATAACCGCTTCCTACACTAGTACCAATAAAAATCACAAGAAAACATCCACATGCATCATTTGAAACCATTTTCCCTATATGGGTTTGGAAATTGAAGTCTTGGAGATGCAGTCCTACACCAAATTTTACATACCATATCAAAGGAATTGGTAAATATGACACCCCCCGACATTGATTTCCCAGCAAACAAGCAAGAAAGAAATGAGTGACACTTGTTTGGGTCCCCAAACCCCATAGAGACGTACCTGCATGCATTGAAAGTTGAAACTTAGAAGTTCGAAAAGAAAACATAAAAACAAGTTTAACCCACGAGACATGTTTCATGTTGTTATTAATAAGTTATAGGGATAAGACAGAAGCTGCTGAGGTGCCGTACAATCATTTCCACCGCAGCATGTCAACAAACTCACCCTTTTCTTCTTCTTCTTCTTCTTCTTCTTCTTCTTCTTCTTCTCCTTCTTCTTTAATAACTAATTAAAGTCTTTCTAGATTGAGACTATGTAAGTTTTGGTTAACTACGCTTTTTAATTAACTAATAATTATTAGAGATCGAATATGATCAGGTCTAGATATCACCTGACTAGATACAGAAATTGATGTGAAATAATCTGGACTACTTGATTATATCTTTAACTTTTGAAGTTTAGACTTCTCTTTCACTATTGAATTTTCAAGAACCCCTCAACATCATTAGTTACTTAATTTTTTTTTATTAATTAAATATCTATTTAAATTAGATAAATTATGGTCTAGATTATCTAGATTCGGATTCAGATACCCTCTGACTTGATACAAATATCCCTAACTTAATGAATGTGAATCAATCGGTTCCATTTAAGATACAAAATACAAAACCCAAAACTGAATCAACTCGGTTCAATTCAATTTCAGTTTTGTATTTAGTTTAGGTCCTATTTTTTGTTTTTTGCGCCAACTTTTTACATGTTTACCAACAAATAAATCTTATTTATTGGGGTCATAATTCAACTAATTTTTCCAAACATTAAAAAGGAATAAAATTTATCATTCACATTCTATTTTAAATGGCCGGTTTCGAGTTCTGTTTTCGGTTAGAGTTCTAAATTGACACCCAATCTAACTTGGTTCTTTATCTCGATCTACAAGTAAGAGACCTAAGTAATATGACTGAAATATCCTTCCATGAAGGTGAGGGTAATTTTGTAGTCACACATTGGGCAGTATAGTTAATTTGGAGCATTTGATGAATGTATAATGGCAAGGCAAGGAAAGAAATTGAACCTGATTGTGGATTAGGTGAGGGGTGCATGGATCCTTCTAAGATATTGGAAGAGCGCGTCTGGAGTAAACTTCTAAAAAAGCAAGCTAAGAACAGTCTCATACAAGCACACCATGGGCAAGCATGAACACATTTAATTCATGATCCATGGGATGGGCATTTTTTAATTTAAATATTATTACTAATCAAAGTATGAAAACAAAAAGAGATTATTAAACTAAGAAGTATGGGAGAATAAACAAAAAATAATTTGACTTGGTTTTTTTTTTTCTGGTAAAATAATTTGACTTGATTGCAATAAGAGTGCCTTGATGAGAGGAAGGATTTTATTTTATTTTTTGATATTTGATGAAAGGATTTTGATTTAAAAATGGATATTGGAGATCAGATCAGGCTGTGATGATCTTGATTTGATTGCTCGATCTTGACTGATCTTTAGTTTGATATTTTGAGATATCTTTCAATGAAATTCTTCTTCAGCTATTTAGAAGCTAATATTATTTAGCATAAAAAAAAATTTTAACTGCAAAAACTAGTAAGTAATAACTGTTAGGATAAAGTTTTCCTTGATCTACAGTGAGGTTCACCGTGTGATCCTGGGGTCGATAACCCCCTACCCAATTCCCTTTGGATCTTGCTCCTGTGTCCTGATCCCCCGCAGAGAATGGAATGGTTTTTTTCCATGGGTGCATAGAAAGTCGGTCTTACAACTATCAATTTGTTACTCTACATCTATCAATCAAACCTATCAATTGGGACCATTTCCTTGATGATTTAGATATTCTATCCGTACCAACCAAAAGAACCTATCAATGGAATTGACTTCCTCATAAAATTAAAAAAAAAAGGAATTAATTTTTTTCTAACCACTAAAATCTACTCTCAAGCATACATTAATTTAAGTAAATTGTAAGATTTAATTTAAATTTCTAGGTGGGGATCATCATGTTTTTCTATATATTAATTTCAAAACTAGTATTAAATAATATCTAGTACAACTCTACATAAAATGCTAATTAGTTTATAATTATCATCAACCTATATAAATCACAATATCTCCCTATATGATAAATTAAAAACATCTTAATATAAAATTGAAAAATTAAAACAAAGAATAAAGGATTTTTCACACTTTCTTAGCAATATATTGCCATTGTCATTCCAAGTTTTAAGTTTCTATTACAAATAGGAGAAAATCTTGATTTTTGTTTTTGGTCAAAAAAAGGTGGAGAAATGCCTCCACTAGCAAAGAAAGTCTTGACTCATAATACAATTTTTTTATTCAAAATTTGATCCGTTCATTAATATCATGAACTATCCATACAACTTATTAGGGTAGATATTGGACATGCCGAATCGAGAGATTTGAAAGAAAATAGCAGGAATGACTTTTTCAAGAGAAGAGAGAGAGAGACAAACACAACACTGGGCACAACGCTAGCCTTTACCCATCTTAATATTACTAGTCTTTATGCACAACGCTAGCCTTTACCCATCTTAATATTACTAGTCTTTACCCAACTTAATATTATTTAAAGCAAAAGGAGCTGTCTCTTGCAATTTTATTATGAAAGAGCCGAGGCTTTAACATAATTTTGTCTCAGGTATGTCTCCTTTGGCCAAGAAATGGTTTTTAGAATATTAACACTAACCAAGGGAAAAAAAAATATGAGTTAAATGATTTTTTATTTTTTTTTTAACCCTTTCTATCATAGGGACCACCACTTAAGGTTTCCCACTCCTTCCATCCACCACATGCTCATTGCAGGGGTACCCCACTAATTAAGGAGGTGATCCGTGGGAAGTGCTTAATAAAGAGCTAAAAGCTGCCCACCATCAGTCTCACAGTCTCACGTGCATTCCACACAACCCACACGATTTGTCAATATTTTTAGCAACCCATTTGTTAAAATAAATAAATAAATAAAATAAAATAAAATTCACTGTTCTAACAATTGATATTAGACATAAGACCCGATATTTTATTTAAGAGGGAAGATTCTCTAAAAGGCCCCGTGGTCCCTACACTAATGTAGGGGCCAATGGAAGCTCACACAGAAACATCAATAATTATAAAATTTCTCCTTCATAGGGATAGGACGATTACTTCACACTCCCTATTGATTCCATCCATTTCTCTCTCCATGAGTCAATAATGTATCTCTAAGAAATGCCCCCAAACATATGTTTCTTACAAGAATCTAAATTTCATCAGTTATTGAATAAATGCCTAAGATTCAAAAAATTTGGAACCACTCGAAACTGACCTCAGAGATGATTTGTGGGCAGAATAATTCTACCTTTAAAAAAATATTTTAAAAATGAGTAAGGGTCCCATGAAAAGATTACAGATCATCCATGAATGGTGCAAGGAGATACAGAGGTGAAGATGTGAATGTCTGCCATTTTTTCAAATAAAAATAAAATATTTTAACTCCAATAAAATGCAGAATTTGAATAGCTCAATCACGATTTTAATTGGAGACTTTTTTTTTCTGGATTGAGTTATCTGTCTGATTGCCGTAACATTCCCTAGCTCCTCCCAATATCTCTCTCCTTCCACAATAGGGGCAGATATGTCATTTCATAGGAAAGGAAGAGGGTAAAATAGGGTTTTTCTTGTTGATTCGTCATATATAAAATATTTGTTACATTAAGATTTATTTCCTTTTGAGAGAGATTCTGGGTAGCCCTACTTCCTGTAGAAACAAATTAGCAGTTGCATCAAATATTAGTGACTGTTCTAGACCCCGCAGTAGGGAAGCCTCATGCATTGTGTTGCTCTTTATTGAATAAGAGTGACCATTCATCCAAATCATTTTCTATTTTAAATTTCAAAGCTATTTTATACAAAGGTTATTGGTCATGCACTAGTACTGTTAAGGGAGAATTCAACTGTGCAATGGACAATGCAAGTGAAAACTCAAATGGCACATTGATCACATCACTTTAATTTTGCAGCCCTGTAACATAAAATACATCTTCCATAGCTTGAACCTCATAATTCGACACAAGCAGCAGATGATTTGATAGTGTCAATGCTTCAGAGATTCCATCATCTCCTTCAACATGGAATGAATATTAATGAGAACTTATGTGAGCCTCCTTCCAGGCCGGGCAGACACCCTCCAGAAACATACAGCTGATGCCTCTACCTCACCAACCAACAATGCACCGCACATGGCGATTCCCCATGCTTGAGGTAAGGGTGATGAAAGAACAGATCACATATGGCCCTTGTATCACCAAGGCAATCAACAAATCCAGGAAATATCGCAATATATAATTGACAAGCTTCACAAAATGATGTGTTTGTAACCTATCATCGACCAGAGTGACGTTTGGATGTCCTGCGTTTCCCCAACAGTTTAAGCATGTTGTCGGTGATGTCAAGAGGGGAATTGTCATCTTCATCCCTGCTGTTGTCCGAGGTGTGTGTCAACCATGCCAATGCCTCTATCGCAGCATCTCTCTCTGCAAGCTGCTTGTTTCTCTTGGGCTTCCCAACAAATTGCATCCCTTTGAATTCCACCAGGGCCCTGAATTCATTGGTCTTTAGGTGTTTTGCTTTGTACTTGGGAGGGGTGTGACCAGCTCTCGTCAGCAGTGTTTGAAGCAAGCTCTTAGGATTTGTTCCATCCTTGGTAAAGTTGTTGCTGCTATTTCCATCATCACTAACAACCCTAGCTTTTTTGCTTTCACGGCCGAATACAAACCTACCTTCACATTGATCTGATGCAACCAGCTCTTGCACAGCAAGCATGAGGTACTTGCCTTCCTTGTGGATGTCAAGGCTTGGATCTTGAAGCTGCATACCACAAGATTAGTAAAACTGGATATGTGTCAAAATATTGTATGTTGTATTTTTATCCAGTATTCCAGAATTGAAGGCACAGTTCAAAATTTTCATTTTGATCCTAATGCTGGAACAATATAGAAGTCCTGCTTAGATAGAAAGCCAAGTTTATTTTCTTGAATCTGGTTCAAACATGAACTACTTCAGGATACAATCATTATAAATTGGACAAATTTAAACTTGGCCGTAACCTTTCCAACTATAGTTGAAACCAACTCCTACCCCCCCCCCCCTTTTTTTCCTTTTTTTCCCTTCCTAATTAATGAAAATGCGGATTCCAATCATGCAGTTGAAGGTTCTGTAAGAATAGTAGTACATAGAATCCCAACCAAAATATATGTTCCCAACAACTGTGGCTCAAATTTACCTTCCTGTGGAGAAGCTTGTCCAATTCCTCCTTGAGGTTCCAATAGCAATCTGCCAAACTAGGATCCATGAAGAAATCAATATAACCTTCCAACATTTTCAGATGTCCAGCCTGAAATTTAAGGACATGTTAATTCACTTGTTTTGTGTTCAGACAAGTTTAATTCTCTTCAATAGAAGTCGGCATAAAAAATTACCGAAACCCCAGGGCTAAGAGAACCGCCAAAAAGGATTAGTGCTGAATCAGATACACCAGTGGAATCACGTATGAAAATGGCATTGACCTTGACTTTCTCTCCAAATACCAACCAAGGGTATGGGATTGTCTGATATCGTGCGTTCACGGAGTTCTAGAGCAGATCGACAGAGTAAGATAAACAGCACAACTCATGAAAGAAACAAAAAAATATTCATCACAAATGAACATGACCTATAACAACAATACAAACTAACTCCTGAGAAGAAGGAAAAGAATTGCAAGCTGCTTCATGAGTTGAGTAATTCCTTCATCCACTGTCCGAATCATAACTGTCACGGCGGCTAAGTGACCCAAGGTGTTGGAGGGGTACTAGGCGATAAGGCGACCGCCTAGGCACCCTAGTAATGCAGTATATTTCTATATAAAATATAGCAATGATAATTTTTGAAGCCATATCGATGCATGTAATGTAATTATGCTAGTAATGACCTAATATGAGAAAACCAATATATAATAAACAAAGCATGGGATATAATATAAGCAAATTCATCAACAAAACAATACAATAAACATAAATCAACGTAAACTCGTGAAGTGTCAACAAGGCATGTTATCGCCATGGACCCAAGAAAGACCCTAGATGCCTAGGTGATGCCTTGACAACTATGGTCCAAATTTATGCAATTTAGGACAATCTACTAAAAACAATATGAATTATCCTAATAAAGATGGTCCAGTGATTGGGTGGACCAAAATCAACAAAACAGCCCACTAATCAGGTCAGACGATGCAGAATATCATGGAGAATCCATAGATTCATAATGAAATGTGACCAATAATACATAAAGCAGCAAACCACTATGCACTTTGGAGGTCCCTCCCCCCTCCAGCCCCAACTGTCTTCCTCTCTTTAAATTAAATACAGAGTTGATTAAGCAAATCACCAGATATGGTGGCCAAGCATATTGATAAATAAATGCATATCCATTTTGAACCACACAGATGCACATAAAACCTAAGAATCCGAGCGTTCTTTCATAGGCCAAATGGTCCATCCATATTTATGAGTAGAAACTTTTTTTTTGGGGGGGGGGTGGATGTGGGGTTAGACAAGTAGAACCTATAGTTCCACGCAACTATCACCAGAGAGTGAGTGGATGCATAAACACACGTAGTAGAATTCTACACATTTATTTAGGCCTCTCATATCATCAGACCTAGTCACATGACGAGTTCATAGGAATAAACCCAACAGATTTTTTGGACCATCAAGACCCTATTTCATGTATTTTGGATTTTTCCTTTCATAATTAGTGCAGGAAGATATGCAGGATGGATTAGATTTCATTACAAATATATATGAAGGAACACGCCGAGGAAAGAGAATAGAAGAAGGGAGAAATTTGATTGTTTAGAATCCATGGCAAAGTAAAATTGATCCAGTTAAAAAGAACAAGAAGTCCAGCAGTAAATGAAGCCATCAAATTGGTCCAAGAATTGACCATTATTTTAATTTTGGAGAGTTCAATGGGCTACACTACACAGGTCGTGGGCTTAGTATTTTTTAGTTTTCTGTTGTAATGGGCCAATTTTACAAGCCCAAATATTAGGGATTTGAGGTCTATATGAGATTAGTGTTAGTTTCTATTTTAGTAAGTTGTAGTATTAATTTTAGTAGTATTTCTAGAAGGGTTGGATAGATATGCTACAATCCAACCATAGTATCTATTTTGTAATTTTCTAGATAGTTTCTATTTTGTAGAGAGAGACCAGATAATCATACCAAATATAGAGGGTTTCCTCTTTTCTTTTTTTTCATTTTTTCATTTTTTTTTTAGGGGCCATAAACCACCCTTACGAATTGAGTTATTGAGAAATTGGGTTTTCCCCTCTTTGGGTCAGTAGTGAATCTGTCCTTGGACACTGGTGATGCAGTCCCAACCTTGTTGTGATTCAACAGGTTAGGTTGGTGGTGAAGCCATTCCTGCAGGCCTTGGTGGTGATTCCAAGGTCATATACCCCTCTGCCTTCCCTTCCTGTTATCGTATTCTTCTTAGTCTGTCTTCTTTCTTCTATTCTACTAACGTCCTTTTTTTAGATTAGATCTATCATCTCCTCTCCTTGCACAAAACTTTCCAGTTTTTCTTATCTTGAGTTTTTATTCTAATCTCTAACCATTATCAATTTCTTATCAGTTACAGTTTTTACTGTTGACACACCCGTTTAGTCCATCACTTCCAAGTTCTGTTCACAGTATACAGCCTAGTCTGAGTGCTGTTACAGCATTGCTTTCATTCATATTTTCTATTATCATGCTAGTTCCTATTAGCTGGATTACTTGCTAATTCTATTCAGCCTAGTTACTAATACAGTCCTTTGTTTCTATTTTGAACCCTACTTGCTATTCCTTGGTTTAATCACTCTTTCTGTGGTTACTAAAACAGAGTTTCTACTTTCAGCAACTTACAATTTTGGTAACCTTTTAATTTCTCCAAATTTGGTTCCTACAGGCAATTTTCCAATAGTTACTAAATCTGGATTTTCTATTTCAACTTTTAGCATCTCCTTGATATCTTAAATTCTTGACCATTAGATCAACACAGATTTTACAGACTTGTTCTCCTTGACAAATAGACCATTCAACCAGAATTTCACGCATCTGCGTTGTTCCTATATGCTATACCTGCGATCTTGGCTCAAGCTAATCTCCCACTTTACTTCAATGGTTCAAGATTAGCACTATTTTATTTAGTATCAGAGCTATGGAGGGACAGCAGAGCCACTACATTGACGGGATGCTATTGAGGGTTGTTGAATTCTACCACTGATTGAAGGAAGATCGTGTGGATCTCATTCGGCATCACTGCAGAAGCCGTGGACGATTTTTTTTTTCCCTTAAGAAGGGGAGAGTTGATGTAGTTCAAAAGAACAAGGACAGCAGCAAATGAGACCATCAAACTGGGCCAAGAATGGACCAATATGTTTGATTTGGAATGTCAATTGGTTATATAGGTCATGGGCTTAGTATTTTCAGTTTTCTATTATAACGGTCAATTCTATAAGCCCAAATATTAGGGATTTAAGGTCTATGAGGGATCAGTGTTAGTTTCTATTTTAGTAAGTTGTATTCTTTATTTTAGTAGTGTTTTGAGAAGGTTTGGATAGATATGCTACAATCCAGCCATACTTTTGGTCATTTTTGCCGCAGATATCTGGGGACGCTAAAACAATCAACACTTGACAAACTAAATTGAATGGTTATTGGACTGAAATTTGCATGTGGAATAGGATTATTGGGTGTCGAGATCTAAGGATGGCAACAATTGACACATCAACTGTCATACAACTGACCAGGTAATTTTTTTCATTTGGATTTGAATTATCCTATCCTGATTGACAAACAGGTTGGTTTTTATGCTTGCAACTGGACTCCGCATAGGTGTTAACCAAACAGCCCAGCATAGGTGCTAACCAATCTAAATATGTAACAAGATCAAGATAAACAAACAATTACACTGGTCTACTCCATATGAACCCTAAAAAACATAAATCACACCAGCGTAACTACAAAAGAGAAAGTTTTCGTTGTTTTGCATTGACAAATAAATTAGGTCACCAGAGACTTTAAAAAATATTATTTGTTGTTGTGCAGCTGAATGGTTTGGAGAAGAGTCTAACATGCTAGCCAACAAATTAAAAGAATGTGCCAATGGAAATGAAACTTAAAATGTAGTGATACAACCCACATGTAAATTTTCCTAATATTTAATATGTTGGTGGAAAGAACAAACTTACTGCATATAGTAGAACCTGGCCATCATCCATAGTTTTGAAAGACATAGAAGTCTCCCTGTGCTACATGTGGAAGGAAATTTTGCAAAATTTTCATGTCAGAGGGATTTTTTACATTAAATGTCGGGAGAAACAAAATTAATAAATAACTAATAAATACTTACCACAACAGATGCTATGCCAGGAAAGAGGCCAGAACAGATAATAGCACGAACCAGCGACTGATTGTGGCTTAAACTATTATTGCTGCTGGCATCTGCATCTAATAAACCAGATTCCTTTAAAATGAAGTTAAATTGCTTCCTGAGAGAATGGATAGCCTTAAGAGTCTGAGCAGAGAGGAAATTCCGCCAGCAATATTCATAAGCCGACCCTTCTCTTTCTGCATCTTTCCATCCTTCATAAGCACGGACAAGAGCCATATGATCACTGTAGTCTTTCGCAGAGAATCTTGACTTTGCTGTCCCTGCTAACTGACAAGAAAAATATAGGAATCAGTAGTTCTCATTGAGCTTCCCCCAAATTTTAGGCAGTTCAAAATATTCTTTAAATGCAAACACCAATCCCCAGCATACTTTGCTTTACCTTAAAGAACAAGAGGAAAGTAAATAGCATGAACAAGAAAGTTCAATGCATAAAATCCTTCTTGTGTAAGGAACTACAGTAACTTTATTTAGTCAGAAGGTGAGATGCTGAGGATGTCAGTCTTGCCTGTCTCACCCATCATGAAGTTTATGACCTCGCGAGCAAATGACATTTTCAAGGTTTACATTTTTAAGTTCAACCAGCTCAAGACTGCCTCTATACTTGTGGGCCCAGTTGTGATCATTTGTGGGTCCATCACACTGACTTAAGTTGGAGCATGGTTAAAGATCTCGCTAACATCTCTCTTTTCAGATTTTCCGAGAAGAGATGACAGGCAATACACAAAATCAACAGTATCGAGACCTCGGCGATATGTTGCCAAATCTCGACCCCATCTCATCGAGAAACAGCCCAAAACTCACCTCTCACTAACTTTGAAGGAAAAAACATATTGTTGATGGGATTTTGGTGCTTTTTCCTACCAAACTTCATTCCTACACTACATGTAGTATATCTACATGTGTTATGTAATATGTATTGTACCTATGTAGTTATGTGGCTTATCTTATGTCATTTCAATGTATGTGAATGTGACTCTTCAGTCATCACTCATCAATCATCAATGTTTTTTGAAACATAGCTGTTTCATTGCTTCTTTCTTTATCATAATATTACATTATTGTGTGCATATGGGTGGGTGAGAACTGCCAAACACAAACAGTATATATATATATATATATACACACACATATATATATATATATATATATAAAATAATTGTTATACTGAAATCCACATAAATGAAAGGAAATCAGATAAGGGGGGAAGGGGATTGAGATTTGAGGTGGTAATGTTTGAGAATGAAATACTAATCCAGTATTAAGAACCTTAAGCTACTCTAATGGGGAGGTCATCATTTAATAAAGCAAGAAACAAACACATGCACATGCATGAAAAGGCTATACAAATGAACTTACATCCTTCTTGTCTTGAGGCAACAAAAAGGGATCCCTGACACTAAGTCCAGCCACTATCGTAAGAATAGGATCAAAACAACGAAAGATGGCACCCATGATAAGCATCTTTCCAAGCTTTGGATCTACTGGAAGCATTGCTAGAAACTCTCCTGAGAGGGGGGGGGGGAAAGAAAAGAAAAACAGAATCAGGAAGACTGGTCTTTCATTTACACTCCCAAGAAAGATATTAAGAACCGTTACCAAGGTTTGTCAGATTCTCCTTCTCATCTAAAGCTCCAATCATCTTTAAAAAGTCAACTGCATTCTGGACCTGCCAACACATTGATGTAGCCAATTCAAATGTATGAGAGAGAGAGAGAGAGAGACATTAATGAAATAAAAATTGCACATAGCAGATTACATTTCATGTTACAACATGCAATAAATCTTTTTGTTCTTATCAGTGTACCATAAGAATCCACAATAAGGACAAAAATTGTACCTCTCTAGAATCATGCCAAGGACGGCATACAAAAATCACCAACATTGGTGCACATGCAAAAGGGTAATCTGGCATTTAATTGACATATGGCATTCTGTACACCACTAATCTATTTCTCCCCCTCCCCTATCTGTGATCTGTACTATATAGGAAGAGATGAACTTGCATATTCTCAGGTCTCCACTCTTACCATCAAAATATTCTATGGTTCCTCTCTTTCAAAGAATCCCAACCAATAGCAAAAGGAATCAACAGCTACAGGATCAAGCCTTTCATGTGAAACAGGACTCAAGTCCCAAGGGGAGGGAATCTTCCAGCTCAAGGAACTAGCAGAAAGCTATATCAACAAGCCCCTTCATCTTTGACTGAATGGGAATGCATGGAGAGGAGTTAGAAGGATTGTAACCCCGCAGCGTCAGGGAATTGATCTTACTTGAAAAGAAGCATTCAACTCCTCCTTACTCTCGAATAAGCTTTAATGATATTGGATTCTTCCTCAAGCTTGGAATGGATCTTACCGGAATCCCAACCAAGAAAAAGGAATCAACAGCCACAGGATCAAGCCTTGCACTTCAAACAGGACACAAGGCCCAAGGTAAGGGAATCTTCCAGCTTAAGGACCTAACAGAGAGCTATATTCTTGCCTCCCCCACCCCGACTGCTTCACATTGTACCATTTTTTAATCTACAACTAGAAACGACATTTCACAAGCTCCCAATCATTTAAGGCCCTCATAAACACCAAAACCCACACCACCAGAAATTTCCTAGATTCAAAGAGGCCTCTATTTGGTAAATCCTCTCAAGGTACCAGACAACTAACTTTAGCCTACAGGTCAACAACTCCCCACTCCACCAAATCGTCAACACTCAATTGGCCCTTAATATCTTACATATTTTCTCAAAGTGCTTAGAAAGAAAAAGCATAATACAGAAGCTTATTAACATTCACATCAACTTATTCTGTTGAACAACCTGTTAGGAAGGACCATTGGATGTTGGATCTCCATGCATCCACCCCAGTATTTCTGCTAAAATTGAATCTTGCACTGGGTAGTAAAAAAATTGAACTCCCATGCCTTAGTAAATCATCTCCACGATCCACTGAAAGAAATTAAGTAAATGGCTGAAGCTTGGTGATGCAGCCGGCCAATTCTAATCCCAGATTAGGAACCAAGGATAATGATTGATTTAACACAGGCCCAGTTTTAATGAGATTTTCCCAACAAACCAGGAGCGTTTGCTGGTTTTGAATTTTGATATTCCAGCAGCCTACGATGGGAAATAAATAGGAAACAAAGAAGAGAAGAAACAGAAGAGACAGGAGAAAAATTAACAGAATGAAGAATTAAAAATAGTTTTCTGAAACAGAACAGCAGAACATCAGATTCAGGAAACAGATAAGTAGAAAAATTTTGTTTATATAATATTGGAAGAACACTGACCTGTAACAGTAGCGTTCAGACTTCAGACTTCAGACTGCAAAAACCTTCATGTTTCGGTATCTGTGACAATCAACATCGAAGGGACGAAGGAAGAGAGAACTAATGGAATTTATAGAAGAAAATGTATTGCTACCAAGGAAGAAGAAATCAGATCGATAGAAGGGAGAAAAGAGAGATCGATCTCCAAGGGAGGGAGAAGAGAAGAAAGAAAAGAGGTCAAGAGAGAAGGAGATATTTCTCACACACTTTCAATAAAATATTCTAATTCAAAAAACTGAACAATTGATGCGGGTCTACATCTCTTTATAAAATCAGGAAGAATAAGAATTTTACTAAACTTCAATTCCTAAACCTGTCATAACAGTGATTAATAGATAAAGAAACGAAACAAGAATAAACTACTCAATAAACTACAACAACAACTCAGCCTTGCCCCAACTAAATGGGGTCGGCTACATGGATCCTTGCCCTCCAATCAGCTCCATCAACATCATACTTGATACAATGTCTAAGCTATATATGTCTTTCCTCGCCAGTTCTCCTAAGCTATACAATGTCTGCCCTTGCCCTTTTAGATCCTTTAATCTGAAACAAATCACTGCTCCGTACTAGAGCATCCGTTGAACATGGCCATGCCACCTCAAACGACTTTCTCGTAGCTTATCATGTATTGGAGCTACTCCCAAATCAGCTCTAACATGATCATTCCTTACTTTCTCCTTCCTAGTTTTACCACTCATCTCAGGTATACTAAGTTAATCTAAATGATGCTTCTTAACTACCCAACTACACCATATATCATAGCTGATCATACAATAATCCTATATAAAAATTTCTTTTGAGTTTTAAAAGAATATGCCGATCACACAACACTCCGGATGCACCCCTCCACTTCATCCATCCTATTTTAATTCTTTGTAAAACATCATCCTCTATATCACCTTCTCTATTTATGATTGAGCCTAGATACCTAAAAATAATCACTTTGCGGAACCTCCCTCTCATCAATCTTCACCACCGCATTATCTGTCCACGTGTAACTAACGTTACAAGTTACACACCATAAACTTCATCTCCGTTCTATTTATCTTAAAACCTTTTGATTCCAGGGTTGATCTCCAAAACTCCAAATTGGTGTTAATCTCTGCTTTTGTCTCATCCACCAAAACAATATCATCAGCATAAAGCATACACCAAGAAACTTCATCTAAATGTGTCTGGTTAATTTATCCATGATAAGCATAAACAAATAGGGGTTTAAAGCTGATCGTTGATGTAACCCAATTGTAATTGATAATTCACTACCTTAAACCCCCCCCCCACAGTTCTTCCACTAGTCACCGCACCATCATATATATATTTAATTATGTCCATATATTCACTTGAAACGCTTCTCTTCTCTTGTACTTGCCTGATTAACTCTCTAGGGACTTTGCTATAAGCTTTGTTCAGGTTAATAAAGACCATATGAAGATCCTTCTTACAATCTCTAAATCTTTCCTCTCCTAAACTACTAGACTAAAAGTAACTTAACCACCAAGACTAGGAGAGCCTCACACATTAGAACACTAAATTAATAAAAACCCTCCCCAAAAAAAAAAGTTCAACCTAAAATAATTTGGCCCATTATAAATGAAAATACTTAACAAAAGCCCATGACCAAGTAAACAGGCCCTATTTAACGTAACTGCATTACTCGGCATGCTTGTTGATAAGCTGATACATATGATAAATTTATCCCCTCCACTTAATTTGAGCAGTCAAACAACAGGAATGAGTTGAAGAAGACAAACAAATATTTAGCACTTCCAACCATACCACTGATTTATCCCAAGAGACTGTATAGAAGGAATGTAACAGTAGGTAAAATAAGCATAGGGAAAATCAGATGAGAGAGGATGCTTACAGCCAGTGGTTCTGGTGGCTGCAGAGCAGCTGCTAAAAAATTCCCTATTGTTCCAAGCTGCAAACTTTTTATTTGCAAACAGAGAGAATTCAAAGGAGTTCTCAAAAGTTCAGGAAGTTGATATTCAGCAAAAGCTTCGTATACACATCTGGGATACAGATGATAGCACTCTCCTGGCTGCACACGTCCAGCTCTACCTCTTCTCTGCCATCAAAATAGAACAAAAGAAGAAATAAGATGGCCATTCACTGACAAATAGTAAGGTAGAAAACTAGCTGCATGAATGAAGCCAAAGACTACAATTTGACTTGTAGATATCAAAGATATACTCGCATCTTTCCTTTACATACATGACCCTGTTGCTGTTGATGTCCAAATCTATGTCAACATACAGTGATGGCAATGGGGTGGGCAGGGCAGAGTTTAGCCAATACCGAACCTGCACCATTTCAAACATAGCTCACCTGCCCACCCTGCCACAGGAAACATGCATGGGGCATATCAATTTTACAAGGCCACCATGGTGGGTCCTAACAGGATGAGGTAGCAGGACCCCAGAATTTGTTGGAACCCAGGCATTGGCCAGACCTACATTGGTCATAACAGACCTGGCTCATTAGGGGTCCCTGTTGGTGTTGATGTCCAAATCTATGTCAACATGCAGTGACGGCAACGGGGTGGGCAGGGCGGAGTTTAGCCAATACTGAACCTGCACCATTTAAAACATTGCTGACCTGCCCACCCTGCCACAGGAAACACGCATGGGGCATATCAATTTTACAAGGCCACCATGGCGGGTCCTAACAGGATGAGGTAGCAGGACCCCAGAATTTGTTGGAACCCAAGCATTGGCCAGACCCTACATTGGTCATAACAGACATGGGTCATTAGGGGTCCCTGAGGCAGGTTTACTGTTTAAACCTCTCTAGTGCCATCCCTACACTTATAACATGTGACAGACTCAAGTATAGCTCCAATTTTGAAGCAGCCATGTGACATATAAGAAACAACTTCGTGGATGAAATAAAAGAACCCTGCAAAAAAGAAATCACACACATTAATCAAGTTTTGATCTTTAAAACTTCTGTATCTGGTCCATTTTAACCTAAACCTGAGAGAGAGAGTATTGTTTTGGCTTTATGAGAGCACAGGCATTAGGCATGCAATTCTGAATAGTCAAAAGTTATGGAATTTAATTAAAAATGGACGGAGAAGTCCACTCATGTTTATTAAGCAAACCAGAAGAGGTCAAACATAGATGCATACATGCACAAAGAAAGTCTTCCCATCTGTGCTAATAGAGGATAGAGACATACACCCCAGGACAAGAATCTCTCCAAAGCTTTTCTATAAAGCTTACTAAGCCACGATCAGCAAATCCATCGTAAGCCCTATTATTCCTCTCCAACCATAGACTCTCACATGATTGCACCTGGCATTAGGCTCCATAAATTCGTACCTCGGTCTCTGAAATAGAGACCATTCCAGCACCATGACATCCTTTCTGAGCCGAAGGTATAGGGAAACATATAACATCATTAAGCCACCAAGACCATACTCAGATACAAAAGAACAATTCAAGAAAAGTGTGAGACTTTAGCACTTCCTAGACAATACAAGCAAACTTTTGGATTCTCGTGGCCACTGATAATCGATTTTCTATTCAAGAATCTAGCAAAAGAGTGCATATAGAAAGTTGGAAACTCGCTTTTCATGGAATCCCTTCGACTGATATGGCTTTGTAAGAAACAGTGGCAGGCCCCTGTAGCAAGGATAAATATTTCACTAGGCCGGAAATTTTTCTGTCAAGATGTATCATAGGGAGTGCGGTGTGTCGTGGACCGTGGTATGGTGTATGCTGTACCGTGGGATAGCCAAGGATTAAAGTATCGGTCACCATATCGGTCGACCAAAATTAAGATACGTATCGGAGGGTATCGTATCATTTCGGAGATACGCTAAGATACGCACATGGATATGAAACACCTTTTTAAACACTTTTGCATAAAAATTTTATTAAAAAAAGCTATTGATAACATGTATTATGCATAAACACTAAATTGAGGGTATCGCACTAAGAATTCAAGGTTTGTAGTTGTCCCATAAATGTAAAATCCTTGTTCCCAACCTTGATTTCCACTTTAGTTAGAGAGAAATATGGCTGGCAACAACTTTGGAACAAAAACCCCTCAAAAAATCGTGTTTTCTGAAAAAATACCCATCTTGGCCATTATATGACCGTAGCGCACTGTATCGGTACATACCGATACTCACCGATATGTACTGATCAATACATACCGATACTCACCAATACGTACCGATCGATACATGCAAATACTCACCGATACGTACCGATACATATCGAAACGTATATTTCACCTCAATTTTATATTTTTCATAGAGTATCAGTACATATCGATAGTGTCTTAGTGCATATCGGTATGTATCGTAGGATATATATCGATACGAAAGGATTTTAAAAATTCCATGCATCGTATCAGTGTGTATCGTATCGGTCGGCTAAATTTGAAATACGTATCGGAGGTTATCGTATCGGTATCGGAGATACTTTAAACCATGGGGATAGTATTTTAGTTAGAATTAGATTAGCTCTAGGTTAACTCGTTAGTTGTTGTTTTCCTTTTATATTTATAAATCCTTTTAATCAGATTCAGTGCCTTAGTAGGATCCCCTGCTAAGAGCTGTTTTGACTTGGCATTATTTCAGAGGGATCAAGAAGACTCATGATAGGGGAACTCTCTCAGTTATCTTCTTCTTCACAGTTTCTGGTTGCAAAGATTTTCGTCGCATAGTATCAGAGCGATGAAGAAGAAGAAACAAAAATTGCTCATTCCCTTATGCGAAGAAAAAATTGTTCGTTCCCTTATGCGAGTCAGCCAGCCCATTTTGAAGTCAGAAGCAGTTGTGGACTGGGAGATCCCAACCATCTTGATGCAGATCCGGGTTCCAAAACTGGAATCGGACCGCTGACAATTCTTGTAAATAAACTGAAGTTGCCAAAGTAAATGGCACTCTTGTATATAACCAAATGTTCTATGGTGTTACTTGGTAGCTAAAGGAGAAGGACATAACAGGGATTAGATTTATTAAGCATGGACAAATTAGGAAGGGACAGAAAATAAGGGCAGCAAGTAAATAATAAAAGAAAGGAGGGTAATGATATGAGAATGAAAACAAAAGAAAGACTTTAACACAAAAAGACAAAACAGAATTTCAGCAAAGGGAGGAATAGACTAAACAATTTAAACCTATAAAGTAAGAAAACACGAAGGAAACATGAAGGAGGGGTATCTTCTTCCTTCAGCCAAGGAACACAGGCGGTGAGGCAGAAAATGTTTTGAACAGAAGATCTTGATCACTAGGGCAGCACTCGAGCTGAAAGTTCAGGTATGGAATCGCAATAAACCCAGCTTCAATAACCCTCAACAACCCAAATCAGAATAGATTCAAAACCTGCAACTGGGTCTGGCGGTAGGGTTTTAATTTCATACCTGACACTGGTTTCGGTTCTCACAGGGACGAGCTTCTGAAAAACTTGATCGATTAGGGAGAAACAGCAAGAGATGAGGAAGATAGACTTTCAGAAGGGGAAGGTAGAACAAAGAAAGAACACACGCCTCTCGGCAGCCATGGCTTCAAGCCAAAAAAAACTTCAATCAAAATTCAATTATTCAAAAAAAATCTGTAATCTTCACAATTACATGGCTATATAAAGAAAAATCAAGTATGACATTGGAAACAAACCTAAATTAGCAACTGAAATAAAGACTTGAATCTTCCTACTAATTTGACCACACCCTACACTAACAATAAAGGAAACAAATTAAACTACCAAATTATTCCCAAATCATCCCACGCCCAACTGCACACATCTTCTAACCTGAATTAGTTGTCACTGCCAGAATCAGTTGCAGGAAATTTTACTGTCTGCTGCTGCTCTTATTCCTGCTAGGGTATCCCACTGTTGCAGCTGCTGCAACTACTCACGGGTTTGTTATATTACCTGAGATTCAGAGGCCCTTGGTTGCGATTCGCATCCTAGTATCCCCAAACCTTATCGTTTGATGCTTAAGATTTTACTGTGCTCTGTTTCTGGCAGTAATAATAGATCAACAAAATCGAGTTGATCTTGTTAGTTTGCATCCTCTTTCTTCCTGCAGCCTGGGGTAATGGTACCTCTCCTGGAGGCAACCCAGTATACTACTGAGTTTCAGGTCGACAATCAAAGGGAGTTGTAAGATGTGCACTTGAAATCAGACCTAAACCTATAACTACCGGCCTATCTGATTTCAGTGATTTTTTGTTCAACCTTACCTTGTTGATTGTCATGTTTGTTCATTGCATTCAAGAGGGCCATGGGTTGCGACTTTCCAGAATCTCCACCTGAAATTTCAGGTCCATTGGTGGTCAATTGAAGAAGTTCTCTTGATATAACACTGGTTCTGGTTCTCCACCTTCTCCTTCCTATCAAGAGGTACGAGAGGACTCCCCTTTGCCCATGTTATTATCTATTTAAAGCCTGGTTTCCATAACTCCCCCTCCCTTTTGCTTTTATTCACTTTAGTCCTTATAATATTGTCAATGGTTCTTCAATTTGAGATATTTGTTAATTGGGTGGGCCCATAAGTGAACTGAACCAGGTTTTTCAAACCCCTTGTTAATAATTACAAATCCCCTTGTGTCCTTGCCATGTCTATCAAGTGAACTTACATTGCTACCACTAAACACTTGATTTGAGTCTTCACTTCCTTGGTGGGCTACATAAATATGACCGGATTTACAGAATTGCCATTGGACTCGTATATTCAAGGATTAAATTATCGGTATCGGTCAGTCAAAATTAAGATACGAATCAGAGGGTATCGTATCGTATCGAAGATATGCTAAGACATGCTAAAGATACGCACATAAATGAATAGGAAACACTTTTTTATACAATTTTGCATAAAAAAAAATAGGCAAAAAAAAAGCTATAGATAACATGTATTATGTATAAACGCTAAGTTGAAAGTATCGCAGTAAGAATCCAAGGTTGGTAATTGTCCTATAAATGTAAAATCCTTGTTCTCAACCTTGATTTCCACTTTAGTTAAAGAGAAAAATAGCTGGCAGCAACTTTGGAACAAAAACCCCCAAAAAATCGTGTTTTCCTGAAAAATGACCATCTTGGCCATTAAATGACCGTAAGCGCACCGTATCGGTATGTATCGTACCATATCTATATGTATCAGTCGATACATAGTGAAACGTACTGCAGGGGCACACTAGGTATTTCCCCCTTTGGACAACCTATTCTGTCCTAGTTAGAGTATGGGTTAGTTAAGGGGGGAAAACTTGTAGTTCTGTTCTCTTTTTGCTTATTATAAATACATACCTTAAGTGGTCTACGCATTCTCCCCATTCAAACTGTTAACATGGTGTCAGAGCCTAATTTCTGATCTAAGTTTTCAGCCCCTTCTTCTTCTCTCCTTCAAAAATCGCAAGCCTTCATCTCCCTCCTTCCATCTCCTTTGTTAGCCTCTATTTTCTCCTACCTTTGTCCCCTTAACTCCCTATAGGGCAACACTAATGAGGTGATTCCTATGAATCTAGTGGTTGTTCCTATACCCTACCTAATGAACTAAAACCCAAAACCCTTACAAGACAATTAGGTTCTTTATCCTCTATTTTTTATTCTTCTACCCTTTGGGAGCATGGTTTCTACCTCTTTGAAGAACACATCTCCACCTCTTGTAGATCAAGTTCAGTGACCTAGAAGTATTCATCACTACTTGCAAGATTGAAGATCAACACTCATTGATTTTTGTAAATCAGTGCTTTCTTCCAAAACCCTAACCAAATCGAATTTTGGGAATCCCTCATAATCAGCTGATTTTTTAGGAGATCATTCTCACCCTTGAAGAGGAGATTGACCAAACTTGTAGCCCCATTTGCCTTCTTTGATATTAGGGTTTTCTCCCAAAACCCTAATTTGCTTATCTCAACAGCTCTCCATCAGAATTAGATATAATTTGAAATGTTTCACTACCCTTACTAGGCAATTCGATCCTAATAAAGACCTTTTCTAATGGCTGGTTTTGAAGACCTAGTATTTCTCTCTCATTATCGCTTTTTTACTGGTTCAATCATGTATAAAGTAACTATTGTAACCTCTGGATTTGATGGACAAAATCACAATTACTACATGCCTTTTGGGGCTAGTAGCTCTGTGAAATTGGAGGGAATTAATTACCTCGTCTGGTCCAAATCTAACTATCATACCATTGCTGGTAGAGGTCTCACTAGACACATTACAGGAAATTAAAGAAACCCTCTGTTGAGTATACCTCTCAGGATAAATGGGTCACTAATGACTATTTGGTATGGATTATGTGATTGGTTCTATTCATCAATCTATTTCTAGAGGATTTTTGTTGTTAGATATTGCTTCTCAGATTTGGGTTGCTGCCAAGGAAACCTATAGGCAACTAGGGAATGATACTCAGGTATTTGATATTCATAAGAAGGTTCGTACCACTACCCTGCAAGAACTCTCTGTGTCCAAATATTATGCTGAACTTCGAACTTTATGGTATAAACTGGACTACTTTGCATATTATCGTCCCACTACTGCTTACACCAAATATGTGGACAAAATTAGTGTGCATGATTTCTTAGCTGGTTTGAATGTTTAGTTTGTTCAGATTTGTGTTTAAGTGCTTAGCAATTTTCCCTTCCCTACTCTGGAATAGTCCTTTGCCCTGGTTTATACGAAGGAATGTCGTCGTAACTCTATGCTTTAGACTCCCACTACTAAAAAATCAGCCCTACAGACTGGATCCACTACTACCTCTTTGGGAGCAAATCAAACTGCTGATACCACCAGGGAGATTGTTAAATGTGAACACTACCACAAACCATACCATACCAAGGCCAACTATTAGAAGCTCAAACCTACTGATTTTGAGGCAAAGCATGCTCATGGTCGATCCAAAACCAAAGCCCATCAGGCTGAGACTGTGGACACCCCACCTGAAACTGAGATAGGACTCCCCAGGAGGAACTCCAGGCTTTCAGATGTATGCTCAAGGCTTCCAATTCTTCAATCCCTGCCAATTCAATCCTTTCATGTTCCAATTTTACTGATATATATATATATATATATATTTTTTTTGTGGTCATTGTGCATCGGTCGTCTCCACTCCCTGGATCATTGACTCCGGTGCCATTGATCATATGACTGGTTCCTCCAGTTTATTTCACCAGTATTCACCCATCTCAAGCAGAGATAAAGTTATGTTAGCAGATGGCACCCTCTCATCTATCTCCAGAAAGGGTTCTATTAAGTGTTATTCTATCAGTTTGTCTTCAGCTTTACATATCCCAAAATTTACTACTAACTTGCTATCAATTAGTAGTCTTACGAGGGACCTAAACTGTAAAGTAACCTTTTATCCTTCCCACTGCATTTTTAAAGATCTGATAACGGAAAAGACGATTGGATGTGGTAAGGTGCAGGGTGGTATTTATTTGCTTGATGATGGTTGTCCCCTTACGGCTGCAATATCTACTACTCCTCATCAGCTACACTCTGCTTCTTCTGAATTGAATCAATGGCACTATCGTTCAGGACACCCACCAAATGGACCTTATCTCTTTTATTTCTGCTTTTAGTTAAACCATCTATTAGGGATGATTTTTTATTTTTTTTTTGTGAAGCCTATACTATGGCTAAAAAGACTTGTTCCAGTTATTTACCTTTAAATAAAAGAAGCTCTTCTATTTTTCATTGGTTCACTCTGATGTATGGGGTCCGTCTCATTGGACATCTATTTCTAGAAAAAGATGATTTGTGTCCCTTATTGAGTGCGACTCTAGAACTACTTGGGTATATATGATGCAGCACAAAAAGTGTTCACTTACTTTCAGCGGTTCCATAAAATGATTCAGACTCAGTTCAATGCCACTCTGAAAATTCTTCATAAAGAAAATGGAACATAGTACATAGAGGGTTAGTTTCAAAACACCTAGCTGATCATGGGATTCATCAGGCAAACTGTATTGGCACTCCTACTCAGAATAGGGTGGTTAAAAACAAGAATAGGCACTTATTGGATATTACTCGAGTCATAATGTTTGCTAGATAGGTTTCATCTCAGTATTGGAGTGATGTTCTCCTCACAGCAACTTACATAATCAATTACATGCCAACTCGTGTCCTCAACTCTTGCACTCCTGTTGAGGTTTTTCAAGAGACTACATCCTTCCTGGTTCCTCCAAAGACTTTTGAGTGTGCCTGCTATACTAGGGATCATCATTAACTGGGAAAATCGGAACCTCGAAGTACTAAGTGTATCTTTCTGGGTTACTCTCCTACACAGAAAGGATACAAGTGCTACCATCCTCCTACTTGTCGTGCTATAGTAACAATGGATGTTGTGTTTCATATATCTGTTGTACTACCCATCGTCACCTCTTCAAGGGGAGTCTGCTATTACTATTAAAGAAGAAATGACTCTAAATCTGCTTGCTCCACTAGTGTACCACCATATTCCCCGAGGATCCTCATGCTCCACAAGACAGTGAGGGGACAACCTATGACAGAGACTCTTGTTCCTATTGTTCCAACTCAAGGGGGTGGGTTCCAGAGACAAATTGATGAGTCCACTCTTCAAGTTTATCGTAGGAGACATACCAGAAATAAGCAACTTCATACCATCACCAATATTATAGCGCCTTCACACATCCCTTCTCCAGCACTAGATCCAGAACCAATTGAGCCTTATACTTCAGGTATAATTTCTCCTTCTGACCAACCTATTGCTCTTAGAAAAGGCATTAGGACTTATACTCAACACCCTATATATCATGTTGTTTCATATGATTCCCTTTCTCCCTCCTATCATACTTTTGTGCCTTCTCTTTCCTTTACTTGTGTAAGAGACCATTTGGTTATACGTGGGTGTTTGCGGTAAAAAAGAAGATTGACGGTTCTGTGGACAGATACAAGACAAGGCTTATGACTAGAGGGCTCACTCAAACATATGGAATTCACTACCAAGAGACGTTTGCCACAGTTTCCATGTTGACCTCTGTTCAAGTGTTACTCTCATATGATGTGAACCTAGGATGGGAACTCCAAGAACTTGATGTAAAGAATGGTTTCCTCCATAAAGAGCTCGTGAGGAAGTGTATATTGATATTCCACCAGGTTTCTCTCATACAAGAACTCAAGGAAAGGTCTGTAAATTGATGCATGCTCTCTATGGTTTGAAGCAGTCACCTAGAGAGTGGTTTGGAAGATTTCATAAGGCTATGACATCTATGGGTTATAAGCAAAGTAATGCTAACCACACATTGTTCATAAAGAGGTCTGGTGAGAAAGTTACTATGCTCATTGTCTATGTGGATGACATCATGGTAACTGGAATTGATAATATTGAGATTGATCATCTCAAGGGTTTTCTGGGCAGAGAATTTGAGATAGAGGATCTTAGAAAGTTAAGGTACTTTCTTGGTATTGAAGTTGTCAAGTCTTCAAAAGACATCCTTCTCTCTCAAAGGAAGTACATCCTTGATCTACTGTCCGAGACAGGTATGTTGGATTGTCATCCTTCTGATACTCCTATGGAAGGTAATACCCAGCTCAAGGAAAAGGAGGGTGAACCAGTTGACAAAGGCCGTTACCAACGATTGGTAGGGTAACTGATATATCTCTCTCATACACAGCATGATATTGTTGTGGCTGAGAATTTGGTTAATCCATTTATGTATGATCATGATTCCCCTCATATGGAAGCAATTATGTGTATCTTGCGATACTTAAAATCAGCTCCAGGGAAAGCGATCCTTTTATCTCCTCATGATCATCTCCAAGTTGAAGCTTATATAGATACTGATTAGGCTGGTTCCATCTCTGGCTATTGTACCTTTGTAGGTGGGAACCTTCAACCTTGTCATTTGGCAGCAATAAGCAAAATGTGGCGGCTAGATCTAGTGCTAAAGCATAATTTCATGCCATGGCACAAGGGATTTGTGAATTATTGTGGTTGTGTACACTTTTGGATGACATTGGTGTACCTGTTCGTCTTCTTATAGTGCTTTACTGTGATAACAAGGTTGCTATCAATATTGCTCATAATCCAGTACAGCATAACCAAACCAAACCAAACACGTGAAGATTGACAGACACTTCATCAAAGAGAAATTAGATGTTGGTTTGATCTGTATTCCTTTTGTGAACCCTGGTGATCAACTAGCTGATGTGTTCACTAAAGGGCTGGTTGGAAAGATGTTTCATCCTAGTTTAGTCAAGTTGGGCACGTGTGACATCTATGCACCAACTTGAGGGAGAATGTCAAAATATGTAACTTAAGTGTGCCGTAGGGGCACACTGGGTATTTCCCCCTTTAGCCGACCTATTCTGTCCTAGTTAGAGTATGGGTCGGTTAAGGGGGGTAAACTTATAATTCTGTTCTCTTTTTGCTTATATTTATATATACCGCGTGTGATAGTCTTAGTAGGCATTATATATATTTATAGCTCCTTATAATCAGACTCTCTCTCACACAGTTCTCTTCTTCTTCACATGCAATGGTTGCTAAGGTTTTGTCATAGTTCCCAATTTCTCCCATACTCTATGTTTCTACCCTATTCCCCCAACGTATCATTGTTTCATCCAAGGTTTGCAGGAAATCAACCCACTGATTACCATTTAATGATTGTCCAAGTGCAGGAGTCCAGGTTATGATTGCATCATCATCTGACATGTAATCTTACTAAGCTTCCTAGTTAAAAGAAACTTCAAATATTAATGCAGCACCAATGGTTGACATGTCATAATTCCATACTGGAAATGTAATGGGCATGTCCAATACAACTCATCATTGACCAAAATGTACAAGATGCCTTTTTTCTCTCCTTTACTCTGTATTTATGTCATGTTTGAGTAAGTAGCGATGAAATGCAAAAAGTAACACATATTCTAAAAAAGCCAATTTGAAAACGAAGAAAAGCGGCATCAAGAGAAGTGAAAACAGGATGAAAGATAACATACTTGTCGGGCAGATGCTTTTGATATCCACGAAGGTAATAAACAAGGTGTATTGTTCAAAGCATCATATGTTGTTTCTTTCGCTTTTCCACAATCAACCACAAAAACTATATCATTGACGGTTATGCTTGCCTCCGCCATGTTTGTAGCAAGAACTATCTTACGTATATTTGGAGGTGGTTTCTCAAATATGAGTTTCTGCCACGGAAAAAAAAAAAATTTTATCAGAAATGAAAATAAATAACAATAGGATATGATGAAGCATAACAGCTCATGCATGGATGTGAAACTACACATGCTGAATAAGAACATGAACTAGCATGTACACAAGGGAGGGAAATTTATGTAGGAGTCTATTTCATACTGGTATACATTAAAAAAGCAATATACCAAAACGAGTCTGCAGACAGTTCCAATGACAGATTACATCCTTACAATGATCATTCATATACAATTTTTCCAGAAAAAGAACAGCCAAGTCCAGTCACTAAATCTACCCTCAAGCACATCGGCCCTTGGCTAGACACAAAGAGGATCCTAGCAGAACTTTGCAATGCATTTCCAGAGTTGTCTACCTCAAGTTAAATTTCATGAGTGGCAAACAGAAAGTCTGGTTGAAAAGCATTACAAGCACTGATGGTGCTATCTCCTACTCCCCTAGTCAAAGCTTTCTTTTTTGTGCTCCCTGTGCTTTCACCATCTATTCTATGCACTGTTAATGGATGACAAATAAGTCAAATTACCATTAACACTTTTTAGGCAAAACCTCGTGATTACATTGCCAGCAAAAGCAGACACATGCCTAAGTGCCTCACACCTCAACTCTGGGTGATGAAGAACTGTTTCAGCAAAACCAATCACGGTGGGAAACAGCCCCCATCAAGATTGTTGTCATATTACTATTTATGATCGGGGATCTGTGTTTATTAATATGACAAAGCAATCAAAGTAAGAGTGTAGGACTGAAATAAAATTTTAAATCTGAGGAACAGTACAATTTTAAAGTAGATTTTCAAGGAAGAACTCAAGAAACCCAATTAATTATTCCAAAACACAACCAAACTAGGAAAATAGCTTTATGGGCTCAAATAAGGGTGCCATCAAAAAAAAATATTGGAATGGGACAATTTTCAAGCAAAACTCCAATCAAAGCCAAGAAACCAATGAAGGCACAAAGGTAATAGTAACAATAGCAAGAAGAAGATTTAAAAGCAACTAAGAAGAAAGTTTCTTGCAGGAAAATGCACAGATGATATTATAAAATCAATATCAAATCTCTGTTTAACAGTCCTCCCATAGCCAGCTTATAAACACTCTTTAGTATTTGTCTTTCAGAATACAACAGAAATTCTAAGACTCTTAACTCAACTCCCACATAAGCTAAAACTCCTAATATGACTCCAATTAAATTTTGGCAAACTCCAACAAGTGAATCACTTTCCCAAATAAATAAAATTACTTAAGAATATAGTCCAAATAAAATGCTTACAAAATTTAAATTCTTAGAAAATGCTGCTACAGTTTTAAGAACTGTCAAGAAATAGTTCATGATTTTCCAAAAGATCTTTGCCTTGGTAGAAGGGTACAGTCCCAACAAGCTTTAGAAAAGCAGTACAATCACATCAACTGATCAAAGAGAAGCTTTGATCCCCCTTGTGACAATCCCAGAACTGTGACCAGAAACTGCAATAGGAGAGAGGAGAGAAGAGAGAAAGATTGAGGGAGAAGAAGAGAAGGCTTGGGCGATAGAATATGTGTTCTATCATACCAGCCAATGTATATTTATATTAAAGGTAAAACAGTGTAACAATGGAAATAAACCACTTACCTAGCTATGCCTAAACATAATTACAATAGGAGACTGAGACCTACTTACAATAGGAATAGAATAAGCATGCATAAACATCTAGCCTAACTACTTAGCTTAAAATAGAATCCCATAATATAGAGTTACATTCTCTCTAATACTTCCCCCCAAGCAAGAGTATGCATATTAAAGGCTCTAGCTTGGAACAAAAACAACAACTCAGCCTTATCCCAACTATATGGGGTGATTGGGGTCTGCTAAATGGATCTGCAACTTGGAAGAACAAGAACGTATGTCAAACCAACACCAGTCTAGAACATTAGTCATAGATGCCGGTGAGCACAAAGAACTCCATTCTTGTAGCAATATCAACCTAAGCAAACCAATCATCAAGAACATCGAAAGATAAATTTCATTGTATCGAATAAACCTAACATAAACATCAGCACCAAACAAAATATATGGTGGATAACACAGCTCCACAATCCAACATATCATATCAACAATAGCAACATCATGAGCTCTTCCCAAGTAAGGCAGGTAGTAAGTAGTTATCTGCGCAAAAGAAAAAAAACAAAGAAAAGTGCAGCCCCAACAACTATATCATAAAGCCTTCTCAAGGAATGCAAGTAGTAAGCTTCACAAAGAAGACAAATAAAAGTGCAAAATCGATGCACTTACGAGCCCCAAAATCACAATAAAATTGCAAACTAGGTTGTTGCGAACTAGGTAAAAGTGCAGTATAGGTCATTGTGAACCAAGTAATAGCATCAGGTTGCTGGAGACCAAATAAATCAGCACCAGGTTGCTGGAGCCAAATAACTCAGCATCAGGTTGCTGGAGACCAAATAACTCAGCATCAGGTTTCTGGGAACCACTCAGCATAAGGTTGTTGTGAACCACTCAACATAAAGTTGTTGTAGACCAGATAAATTGCATTTTTTCTGAATATCTTCATAGGTAAAATTGTTGTTGAGGACACAAACAAATAAATAATAATAATCATCAAACAGTAATCTCCAATCTCCCCCTCACGTGTAGTAGTACACATGGACAAATTATCCATAGGATGCAATAAAGAATATTTCACCATCATATGCTAACAATAATCAACATCTCGAAGGATAAGCATCACAATAAACCCCAGAAGCAAGACCAACCGCAAATAAGATCTCAACAACAATTTCCACTCTTCCCCCTCACAGTAGCCAATACCAAATAAGCCATATTTAAACAAATCCAAGCAAATAATAACCAACAATAGCAATAAATACCATCACCCCATTCAAGTACTAATCTTCAAAATTTGCAAATCCCATATTAATATGATCTTGGGCCACTAAAGCAATAATATGACAAATATATAAGCTCAACGGCAAGTTCTATAAATTCTGGCCATACTTATGGACCTTCCCAAGCAAGAGAATACTCAAAATATGTCAATAACAAGAGATAGTGGCAATCTAGTAATTAACCAAAATGTTCAAGGGGCCTTGGATAGATGAAAAAATGAATGGAAAACTGTAAATATCTCAAGGTCAAAAAGAAATGGCATGGATGTAATTTAGTTGAAATCCAATTACAAGCACAATCCAAAGCCAAAGGATAACCTTTGAAGGCATGAAAAAACATCGACATAAAGTTATAGGAGTAATAGAGGGGTATTTTAGGTAGTACCGGAAAAGGGGTCCTCAAAAAAAAACGAAACAACCATTTGTTTCTTATGAGAAAGGGAAGAAGACTTCATCTTCCTCACGAGGCTAGCAGAAACAAAAGGGGACGATAATGGGGAGATTCATGACTTCAGATGGCGGAACAAAATAAGCCTAATGGAATGGAGTGCATGTGGTTCTCATGGTCATACAATGGTACCTGTTCATTCATCTCAGGCATCTCCGCAGCATTACGGCAGCAGATTGTTGAAGATACATCATGACTTGCAAAGTGTGGACTGTGATGTTAATGAAAAAAAAGAAACCCTAGATTGACTGTGATTGGTCATTCCAAAACTGTTTCCAAACCGAAAGTAGAGACAGCTCTTCAGGAGAGGACGATAGCAGTCCAGCTCCTTAAGGAATACTTGGACATATTTGCCTGGAGTTATGCTGAGATGCCTGGGCTAGACCCTGAAATCGCTGTTCACAGGCAACATATCAAACCAGATGCTAAGCCCTTCAAGGAGGCGCAACGACGCTTTCATCCACTCCGCACGTAGAAGATTGATAAAGTACAGAAATTAAAGGATGTGTGGATCAGAAGCAGTAATTGTTTCAAATTTCTCTCATTCTTCATCAGCAAATCATATAGCAGTAACCAAAGAAACCCAAAGTCAGAATAGCCACAACAGAACCAGACCCGAAGAACAATGACACCAGCAATTGGTTCAACTAAATCTTGATCAGCAGTAGTATCAACGATAGCATTCAACAAGATGCAATCAATTCAGGTATGATACCCATACGTCATCTTCATCAAAACCCTAGTTCTACTTCTTCTATCATCTAGGGTTTCACACACCTCAAACTAGAAATTTAGAATGACTCACAAAATGGCTATCAATGATAATAAGGTACTATTATAGCTCTGATACCATGCGACAAACCCAGAACCTGTATCCAGTAACTGCAATAGAAGAGAGAGAGAGAAGGCTAGCGATATAATCTGTGTGTTCTACTGTACCAGCCAATGTATATTTATATCAAAGGTAAAACAGCGTTATAATGGAAATAAACTTCTTACCTAGCTAAGCCTAAAACATAATTGCAATAGGATAATGAGACCTACTTACAATAGAAATAGACTAAGCATATAAGAATCAAACGATATAGAGGTACACCCTCTCAACACCCCTATATTTGACCTGAAGAAACATGACAGGAATAACCATTACAATGACTAGGATTTTTTTTTTTTTTTTTGAAAGGATCATCCAGTCCTACACCCTCTTATAAATCAGTCTCAATATAGTGAGCTTCAACTTCTATTAACATTCATGGTGAATCCTCTTTGACTTTGACAAAGGGCAAGTTTTAATGCCCAGCACCCCCTTTCATGTGTGGCCGTACATGTACACGGCCTCCATTAAATACAGTGAGATGAGCATAAATGCCCATCTGAAATAGCCAAAACACCCATAAAACGAAGTCGATGGGAGGAATCTCCCGTGCATGAATCCCTTCCCCTAATAAAAGAGGTCCAGGAACCCTTGAAATCAGAGAGAGTCCAAGGCAAAAAGAAAGCCACAAGTCGTACTCATAGTGAAACCAGATTGTTATATTGGACCAATCGTAATAAAGTGCAAGCCAGTGAATGAAACAGCATAAAATTGAAAGTAACTGGCAAACGCATGGCATGAAGTGAATGACTAACCTGTTCAGATGTGGCCATTGAACCATGGCATGTAAGCAGTAGTATCCTATTTGGATCTCCTAAGAGGGGATGAGCTTTAAGTTGATCTCGCAAACAACTAATATCCTCCCAGCCAGTCATAAATACTAACACGCCACCAGCTCGCTCCTTGCGGCATATATGGCATAAAACCGCCTCAATAAGATTAAATCCTATGGAATCAGGAGACCAAGATGACAGAGAATCCCGTACTTTGGAACTATAATTCTCAAAGCTTGACTTATTAAGTGCATCCTGTGTAGTATTACCAAGATAGAGTTAGCAGAGGACTTTCACTATACAAACATTATTACACACACTGGCAACTTTAAATAAACAGCTTCCAGTGATTATTTCCCACAGGTTAGCATACCTTGTCAGGAATTTCAAACAAGAGATTCTTTCCTTTTACTTTCGAAAGTAGCAAGAAAAAAAAATTATTTTTTAAAGAACTTTTATGGAAACAGATAAAATGAAAGTAAAGGAGCAACTACATTATATGGTACAACAGTCAGGACATGTTTCAGAAATTAAACAATAAATATAAATGATTTCATGGAACTTGTTAAGTGTATTGTTATTAACTATAGTGTTGGTGTTACCACAGGGGGTAATTTGTGGATATAGTTCTGGATTTTATAGTTATTTACGTACTGTTTAGTAGTTCGGTTTGTGTTAAGGGTATACCTGTAAACTCTCATTATCATGATATATTAAGCATCACAGGGGCTCAATGTTTCATACTGTTTCGTGGTCAGAGCGGGTTTGATCAGTGATTGCTCTCTTCTATTTCATTATTCTAAGAATCCACCCAGGGTTTTCTCTTTTGGTGTGCAGCCACCTATTGCTGCAACTTACTACCATGCAGACCTAGTTTATATCAATATAAAAACAAGGGGTATGAATACTTAAGCCGGTTTCCGTCCATTCATCTATAAATTTAATCAAGCCCTAATCTGAATCTAGGGTTTCTATTCAAGGAGGAGAATCTCGCACATTTAAATGGCCTTCTTCCACTCTGTGATTCCTGATTTGGTATGTTGCTGCCTAATTAAATGAAGATATGATCATACCTATTGTGTTTACTGCGGTACCATACTCTCTATGATGTTAGCTTATGATGTTGCTGGATTTTCTGTCGAAACCCTAATCTGAAAAGGGGTTTTGCAATATCTTACTCTTTTGTAATCGGATTGGTGCGAAAAATTCCGGGATAACTTTCTCCCTATACAAAGTGAGATTCGATTCTTATTTTGAGGGAAATTAGAGCTCTCTAGCTATCTGCGATTTAGAGTTCTTGGTTTTCTGCACAGAGAAGTTACCTCTCACCCTATGTTTGATTTCTGATTTCTTCTGTGTTGTTTTATTGGGTTTTTACTAATGGCTGATCCTAAACCAACTGCTGACAATGTGAATGTCCAGATTACAACTATAAAACTCAATGGAGTATCCAATTATTCATTATAGGCCTAGACAGTTAAAAGTTTATAATAATGCTAAGGCAAGATGAAGTTTCTCAGATCCAAACCGTCTTCTTCTGATTCCAAAGACTATGAGGAATGGATGCGAATGGATGCATGAGAATTACACTCCTCATATGGTTGTGGAACAATATGGAACCAGCTATTGCCACAATTGTTATGTTCGACAACAATAACAAAGGAGCATGGGATGACTTGAAGGAAATCTTCTCCCAGAAAGTGAGCATGTCCCGTATTTATGATCTGTATGATAAAATCTTTAACTTAAGCAGAGAGGCAAATCTTTGAATGAGTACTTCAATGCCTTTAAATGAATGTGGAAGGATCTCAATATTTCATCAAACTCTCACTACTGATCTACAACAATTGAAGATTCAGCAAGCTGAATGTCAGGTTGCAAAATTTATGGCCGGGTTAAATTCTGATTTTCAATTTGCCAAGAGCCAGTTGATTGATGGGGAGAAGGTGCCTTCCCTGAATGAGACCTTCTCTCATCTCCAGCATATTGTTTCTCTTTCTAGAGCCAACATCTCATTCTCTCTCCTAAGGAAGTTTGTTGTTGGTCATGGCTGTGGCTGTTGGTTTTCCTTTCCTAGGAGAGATCGTGGCTCTGGGGGAGGTTGTGGTCATGGAACAAATGGAGAGCAAACTGACCGACCCTTCAGACAGTGTACTTTCTGTCCTAATCATACAATTGAGACGTGTTGGGCTAAACATCGTAAACCATAATGTGCTCATTATTTAGATAAGACAGATATGCCAGCTGATAATATTGAGAAGGTGTCTTATGGCGACATCACCCTTGCCACTTCATTTGAAGCTCCCCCATCAGGTTTTGTGTCTCGAGATGACTATAATCAAATACTTAAACATCTCCAAAATCTTGAGTCATCCACTACTTCCTCGTCCACAGCCACTCCAGCACACACGAGTACATCAGCATTTCTTACTATCTACCACATCTTCCACTCCTTGGATAATTGGTTCTGGTGCTTCTACACATATAACTGGTATGTCAGAATTGTTTTCTTCCTTGTCTAAAATTCACAATCCTTCCCCTGTAATTCTTGTTAATGGATCTTCTACCCATTTGACCAGTCATGATACCATTTCACCTAATTCATCCATAACTTTGTCTTCATGTACCACAATGGCATGTCTTTTATCAGTCAGTCAACTTACTAAATCTCTAAATCTCTAAATTGTTCTATCACCTTTTATCCTCTTATTGTGTTTTCCAGGATCTTTAGAACAAGGAGGACGATTGGTGGTGGGATTAAGCAAGATAGACTATATTATCTTAATTGAAATCCCTATATTATCTTAATTGAAATCCTATATTTCTATATCACCTTTTGTCCCTCTTATTGTGTTTTTCAGGATCTTCAGACAAGGACAATTGGTGGTGGGCTTGTGCAAGATGGATTATATATCTTAATTGTGTTGCACAATCTACTGTGTTGCTACTACTTCCGGTGATCTTCCCCCTATTCAGTGGCACTTTTGGTTGGTGCATCTATCGTAATCAAAACTTCAGCATATGGTACTGAGTTGCAAATCTAAGTCTCAACTAATTCAACTAAAGTGTGAAGTGTGTGAACTCAAGAAGCATCATCGATTGTCTTTTCCTTCTCGTAGTGTGTTTAGAAGCCCTTTATTTTCTTTAGTACATTCAGATATTTAGGGTCCTTATCATGTCAAAAATAGATTAGGTTTTTCCTATTTTGTCATGTCGACTATCATTCTCATCTGACATGGCTGTATTTGTTGAAAGATCATTCAGAATTTCATTTTTTTTTTTTTTAAGGATTTTTATAGTGAAATAAAAACTAAGTTTTATGCTTATATTAAAGGTTTTCAATCTGATAATGTACTAGAACATACTTAGCGTGAGATATATATTTTTTGTTCTACTCATGGACTGATCCATTAAACGAATTGTTCTTGTAAACCTAAACAAAATGGGGTTGTTGAATGGGAAACATTAATTTATTGGAGATTTCTCTGTCTCTAATGATTCATATGAATATTCCATTTGGTGTGATACAATTCTCACTACTTGTTATTTTATTAAGAATGCCCTCTTCTGTTCTAGATAACTGATCACCTTTCTCTATTGTGTTTCCAAAATCTCCCTCATTTTCTTTGGGGTAATTTACAACGCCACCCCCTGGAGAATTCCAATATTAGAGGGACACCCCCTCTCTTTCACCAAATTAAACTCGGACCCCCTACCGTCAGTTACGGTTAAAGAATATACCTTATATGCTGATGTCAGCAATAATATTTTATTTAAAATACCAAAATACCCTTGCTCTAAGTATCTCTCTCTCCTTTCTCTTTCGTTTTTGGCCTTTTTTCTGAATCTCCCCAAACTCACCGAACCACTCCTCCTCCCCCACTGGAGATCTCACTCTCCACCTCCGTGACCCTCCAAGTGCTCCCACCATCGTCGCCTCTGACCAAATCATCTATTTTTCGATTCTACTGCACTTCGTTTCTTGTATTGAAATCCTGATTTTGAACCCTTGGTGGGGGGTTTCAATTCTCCTTCCAAATACTCTGTTCGGTTTCCAAGCTCGATCTGGGTGACATGGCCGCTGCAAGTGCTCTGATCACCATGAAAGAGGTATTAACTGTAACTCACTCTCACTTCTAACGGTTCTCTCTCTCTCTCTCTCTCTCTCTCTCTCTCTCTCTCTCTCTCTCTCTCTCCATTTGTTAAAAAACATCTCTACTTTCAGCCGAACAAGGTGGAAGAATAGAGAAAAACCAGAAAACCATATAATGGAGACAAATCAAAAAGAAAAAGAAAAAAATAAAATAAGATCGAAGAACAGAAAAAAAATACTCAGCTTTACTTTCATTTGAACCAAGCTTTACTTTCAGCCGAACCAAGAGGAAGAATAGAGAAATCAGTTGAAGAAAAGATCACATCCCTCTTTTCCCATTTTTGCTTCGTTTCTCACCCCCGAAGAACCCTAATCGGCGCCAACCACACCTCTGTTTTTGCTTTCACTAGGGTTTTTTTTTTTTCATTTTTTTTTCTCTCGTTAGGTTTTTGGTGTTTCCAGATTTTTTTTTCCCGTTCTTATTTTGGTTTTCTGAAGAGAAACCAGGAGGAATGATGTTCACATTTATTGGAATATTCCCATTCTTATTTTGGTTTTCTCAAGAGAAACTGGGAGGAATGATGTTTGCATTCATTGGGTTAATAATCCAATTCCACTTGAGAATCTTTCATATTTTCTGGAAAAGAATATGCCTAAGGATTTGAGTCATAAAGAGATGTTAAAACCGTGAGGAAGAAGACGAAGATGAGCTTCGCCGTTCGTCGCTGATGCCAATGCTGCCGTTGCCGTGATCTTCGGTGCTCTGAACGATCACCTCTGCTTTTGATGTCTCGGTGAAGGTGAGTATAGGTAGGGGTGAAGAGGAATTGGGTTAAAATATGTCTTTTGATGATAAGGGTATAACGGTACTTTTAACTCTTCACTTAACAGTGATTGACGGTAGGGGGTATGAGTCTAATTTGGTGAAGGAGAGGGGGTGTTCCTATAATACTGGCATTCTCCAGGGGGTGGCGTTGTAAATTACCCTTTTCTTTGTCGCTTCATGTTTTTGGATGCGTGTGCTTTGTTTACAATTTGCAATCATTATGATCCTATTACTCAACGGTAGTTTATCAGTGCTAATGTTATATTTTTCTAGATTACCAAAAGCCCTTCCCTTAACACAGATGTTGTTCGTTCACTTACCATTCCTACTCTTGTGGCATTGAATGATGCTCAAAGCACTATCTCATCTCCACCACTGTAAGTCTGAAAGTGTATCGACAACATAAGAAGACAGTATAGCCTGATTTGATTCTTCCTGCTTCACAACCCACCACACAATCTGATCCTCCAGCTAGAGCTTTCCCCTCATCTCCTGATGACTTACCAGTTGCTCTTTGCAAAGGTACTCGTTCTTGCACTTAGAATTCTATTATTGCTTATCCTATAGAAATTTTTTTTCTCTATCTCATCTTCCATCTCCCTTACATAGCTTTTCTTTATCCTTATCTACTCACTATATTTCTAAAACTCATCATGAGGATTTATCTCATCCTAGGTGGAAAGTGGATATGGGAACGGAAATGGACACCTTGTTTTCAGGCCAAACATGGACCCTGATGGATTTATCTCCAGGTAAAGACTTTGTGCGGTATCACTGGGAGTACATAGTCAAGTACAATCTAGATGGCTCAATTGAACAGCTAAAGGCCCATTTGGCTGTGAAGCGTTACATGCATATCTGTGGTGTGGATTACTTTGAGACCTCTCTTGGTGCTCATCTTAATTCAATTTGTGTGCTCATTTCCTTAGCAGTGAATTTTGACTAGCCTCTATATCAGTTGGATATCAAAAATTCATTCTTATATGATGATCTACATAAGGAGGTGTATATGGAGCAATTTCCAGGTATGTTACTCAAGGGGAGAATGCTCACAGAGTTTGATAAATACACGAGGCAATTTATGGTTTCTTAGTTCAATAAGTTTGGTTCGACTGTTACTCGATGCAGATTCTCATAGTGTTATTATGATCATTCTGTGTTTGCTCATCATCGGGATTCTAGGCAAGGTTCAAAATTTTGTTTCGTTTCAGTGTTTTGGTCGGTTCAGAAACTGAAATTTCATTTCGTTTCGGAGAAATTTCAGCCGAAATGGTTTTTTTTTTTTGGTTGACTATTTTGATGGTCAAACGGTTATATTTTGACTGAAACTTTGTGGGTAACTTATTTTAAGATTAATAAACATGCTTAGAACATAAAAATGCAAAAATATTAGGACATGACATTGTTTTAGAGTTGCACCTTTGTTTGGCAACAACCGTCAAACTGTTCTGAAAATTTTACTTGGTTTTGGAGAAAGAACTATAGCTTTCCTAAGCTTTGAATGTGTAGATCTTGTAGGAGTCCAATGAAAGTCAAAATGTGCGATAATGTGGCTAATTAGAGGCTTGTTGGAGTGTTTTTCCTTCAAAATACGCAAATGGAACTGAAACCACCAAGACAGGCGAGACAGAGTCAAAATTTCGACCGAGATATGGTATTTATAACACATGGAATGTACCGAGGCAGGCGAGATACCGAAACGATACCGAAATTTTGTACAAATGTTATTTCGGGCCTTATTTCGTTTCGGCCAAAAAAAAAGACCATAATTCCAAAATTTCAGCGAAATTTCAGTGAGATTTCGAACCATGATTCTAGGGTGATTGTATTAGGGGTGTATGTCAATGATATTATCATATATGGGGTTAATGCATTGGGATTACAGAGGTGAATTATTATCTATAGCAATATTTCAGATGAAAGATGTAGGTGCCATCAGGCATTCATAGTATTGAAGTCCTTCGAGTTAAAAAAGAGATCAAAGTATCAAACTGTCACAGAGAAGATATGTGTTAGACCATTTACCTGAGACTGGTATACTTGCTTCTAAACCAGTTGTTACACCTATGGATCCACACTAGAAGTTTGGGACAAATGATGGCAAGAAATTTGATGACAAGCACTAGTATAGGATATTAGTAGAGAAACTCAGTTGCCTTACTATTACTAAACCTAAAATACCTTTTATTGTTCGAGTTATTAGTGAGTTTATGGAGTCACCTAAGAAGACTCACAGGAAGGTAGCATGTAGAATCTTAAGGTATATTAAGGGCGCTCCAAGAAAGGGGCTCATTTACCAACCACGTCAGCATATTGATTTGGTTGGATATTCTAATACAGAGTGGGCTAGTGCTAACGCTGATAGGAGAATTGTCACAGGTTATTGTATGTTCATTGGTCGCAATATTGTCACACTGAGAAGCAAGAAGCAAACGACTGTGGCTAGATCCACTGTTGAGGCTAAGTATAGGGCTAAGCGCACATCGGAAAGAGATAAGATCCAAATTCTTATTCCAATTAAAAAATGTAATCAAAATATTATTGTATTATAATTGACTGAACCATAGTTATCTAGGCGACACCTTGGAGGCGCCTAGGTGATAAGGCGGTTCAACTTGGACTTGTGCCTTGGCACCTTGTTGGTGTCGCCTTGCTTTTTTTACTGCTCTCCGTCACCTTGGTCCCTTTACCTCCTTGATAACTATGGAATGAACAAAACAAATCGAAATAGAATATTTATATTGGGGAACAACTCTCTATCTGGGAGTGCAACCTCTATACCAGTGCATAGGCCAATGGGAGCACACATAGAAGCAACAACAAGGTAGGCATTATTGCCTTTCATAGGAGGCAGGGTAGGGCAGTCATTTTGCCCCCATATGTCTGGGCACAGCCCCCCACAGAAACCATTTTCCTATTTATATTTATTAGAGAGATATGACATAAATGGCCTAAAGGGGAATCTTAAGGGAAAGATCTTTTCGATCTCTTTCCTTTTTACAATTCCCAATTTCTTTCACTCTCTTTTCCTTTCTTTTCTTTTTTCTTTTTTTTATTCCCCCTTAAGTCCCATAGGTTTGATCTGATCCTGTAGTCTGTAGATTATGACCCAGGTTTCGTCGTTAACCTAATTGGTCACTTCCAATTATGTAAATCAATGGTTCAAACTATACTCAAAGGTAGGGCATTTTTATAGAACCTTTTGTACCAGAAAGAATGAATCTCCCCATTATAGCCCCTCTGAGATGTAAAAAATATCTCTTCTCACCATCCCCACAATGTATGAGACAAATGCAAGCATTTCGATGAGGGTCATATTCTATGATACTAAAATGATGAAGATGTTCTGTGGTAATCAAGCTGCTATCTATATGCCAATAATCCAATGTTTCATGAAAGACCGAACACATTTAAGTTGATTGCCACTTTATGAGGGATGCAGTAATGAAGAAGTTTATTTATACTCCTGTTTCTTCCACAGATCATTTGGTATTCTTCCACAGATCATTTTACCAAGCCTCTGTGTAGTCCTGCACTCCTGCTTCCTAAAGGGTTGTTCCAAGCTGGGCATGGGTATCTATATGCTCTAACTTGAGGGGGAGTGTTAAGTGTATTGTTATTGTCTATTGCGTTAGTGCTACCACAGGAGTAATTTGGGGATATAGTTCTGGTTTCGTAGTTATTTATGTATTGTTTAATAGTTCGGGTTAGTGTTAAGGGTATACTTGTAAACTTTCTTTTATCATAATATATAAGTCATCATAGGGGCTCTCTCTCTCTCCCTTCTTCTTTCCTCTTCTCTTGCTTTATTATACTGCTTTCCCGTGTTTGACACTATTTCAGAACTTCTACAAGAAAGCAAAGCAGTTAATTTTTAGCTAACAGTATTGTTCATGATAATCGAATATTACTAAAACTTACAAAAAACAGAAGAAATAAATTTCCAGGTCCCAAAAAAAGTATTGGAGAAAATTGATACCAAGGAGCTCAACATATACAAAGACATACCTCAACAAGTGCAGTGATCTGGTTTTTCTTTTTTCGTGGCAATAGCTGCCTCTGTGTTTTCCACAACTTCTCTTGGCCATAATCATCAATTTGATTGAACGAGGTCATCTTATAACCTGACATCTCCAATACATCTTCCAGAAAGTGTGCACGTACTGGGTGAGTGAAGCCCTGAAGCCAATATAATCACACGATGATGTTAAAAACGTTGGACAATCAAAAATAATACACCATGATGTAGATAAGTCACTTAATGAGCTTATTTTATTGGAAATAAGCCTTGGGTTGGGTTATGTATGTGTTGGGCCTTTGATCCCATTGGTTTTCTTTATAATGGGTCACTTTAATGGGTCTAAAATACGGGTAGAAAGTAGGAAAACGGGATTTAATTCATTAGTTTAGTTAGAGTCATGTTTTGAGTCTATTTCTTTTGTTATTTCAGTTTTCTAGTCAATTTAGGTCTCTCAATTAGTTAAGGATTGGGTTAAGCCTTTCCTTTTTAGTGTTTGGGCTAGTTTTGAGTCTGCTATATAAGTTCGTAAGGGACTACAACATTGAGCACGAATTTATTAATTAAAAAAAAAAAGATGGCTTATGCTATTGTGTTGTGGGATGCAGTTGAGTGAGATGCCTAAACCAGAGGGTGAGATGCCCATTCACTAGTTCTTCTTCCCCCTTCTCAAACCTCCATCGAATTCTCTTTCTTTTCCTATTTTCCTTTTATTTGTTTGCTATAAGAGAGTGTTTGAGAGCTAGAACCAAGCCTATTGGAGGACATCTTCTCTATTCATCTAGAATTTCAGATCCTTCCTAGGATTAGGATCACTTGTGATTCTAGTCTTACATTACACCACATGTACATATACAAGTGATACACAACTGTGTCCAAACGAGCCCAGCCGTGCTCACGGTCAGAAATGACATGTGTAATCTTGTAAGAAACATACAAGCAGGAAGCTTCCCACAATAATAGAATAAACAATGCCTTCTAATGAAGTAATAAATTGATTTTCTTGCATATTTTTAGTTTCAGCTGGGAGGCCTAATCAATTTTGGAAAATTCTGTGATGCAATTGATCATCTAAGTTAATGAACAACCACAGTTAGCTTACAAATCCAAATAAAGGTAGTTCAGAACACTTCAGCAGTATTGGCCAAGATCTGAATCACAATTCTACCCACATGTTGAAAACCAAACCCATTATTGTAACACATCATTACCATCCTGTCTTTATCATTATCGCTATTTTTGATTTACCACTACTGTTAGATTGAAAAAAAAAAAAAAAGAGTATATAGACCTGCGAGTTTACACGAAGACATGCATATAGTTTTTTCAAGTCTATCGCTAAGGAAATAATCATATGAATCTTTATCTGAGCCCACTGACCTGAATTCTTTTTTTTCAAAGAAACTGGTTACAAAAGTATGACATCTGTTAACTCACCGGAATGTGAATAGTTGGTGCCCCACCAAAAAATTTTGAAAACAGCTCCGCATTCAGAGTTGCACTCATTAAAATCAATCTCAAATCTCGACGGCGTGGAAGAAGATCCTTCAAAACGATCAATAGGAAGTCTGCGTGACACCTCAGGGAAAAGGGTGTAGTAGAGCATCAAATAAATGCAAATGCTAGACTACTTTTAAAAAGCACTTGCAACAGTAAAGTGGATTTTTTATAAATGGGTACCTTCGTTCATGCCTCTTTCATGAATTTCATCAACGAAAACATGCGTTATTCCATTCAGATTGCGGTCAGAAAGCAACCTCCTTAGCAAAATACCACTGGTACAAAACAGTAGATGTGTATTTTTGCCTTTCATTCCCTCTAACCGAACTTTGTAACCAACCTACAACAAAAGCTTATGTTATATGGAAGCTAGGGGGAAGAAAATTCTCTCAAGCAACTTATTTATAGAAAATGATTCATTCATAATGCAAATATGCAATCAACTTGAGCTCACTGATTCACCAAGAGGCTCTCCTCTTTCTGTTGAAACTCTCTCGGAAACAGCCATTGCAGATATTCTTCGAGGTTGAGTACAAATGATACTACAGAATGCCCCACGACCAGATTCTATTTCTGATTCCAATATGTATTGAGGAAGTTGCGTGGTTTTTCCACAGCCAGTCTCCCCTGAAATCACTACAACCTGGCACAAGAAGAATTCCAGTCCTCATAAAAGTTTCCTACAAAATGTAAATGTGAGGCAGCAGCCTGTTTGCAAAATATGTCTCAATATGTCAAACTGAATGAAAGGAATGAATTCTTTTATATTTTTCTCCAATAGCTTAAAATAGAAGCAATCAGTTAAATAGGAAGACTCATATTAACAGGATTCATCCACACCTCTAGGTTTCAATATCACAAACAGTTCAAGAAAGGTATCATTATGGAAGATACTTTATACAAACTATGTACAACCAAATGTATTAAGTGAAATACTTAATAATTCAGTGCTCATCCACAGCTGCCAACCTCAAAAAATGAGACTAAATCAAAGAAAAGGATGTTAAAACTTCGTGAGTAACATTTCCACTGCTTTTCTCAATACTAAAATAATGGGTGTAAATTAAGTAACCTATTTCCGTGGAGCAACAAACACAATACCAAATCCTCTTAGCCATTTGACCAAGATATATGTATTGATCTTTGAGGATTCCTCTCCATGATTTAATGAAGTTTGAATTCTGGCTTTTACCAATGACTGTGTGAAACAGTATAGGAGACAGTCCTATGTGAGGTGAGAGGCCTAGGTGTGAGTGAGAAAGACACACCATCTATCCCCTTCTCTACTTTCTGCTTTATTCTTAGTTTCTATTTCCATGTTATACCATCAACCTCAAGCATCAGTGAGGCATCCGAAGATCCTATTATCAATGCTGTAATTCAGTCAGATTTCAGCCAAATCCTGTAACGTTTCAGTGGCACAATTTGTTGGACCATTTCGGTGTTCAAATGGTCATATTTTTGCCCAAACCTTTAGGAAACCCCTAATTAAGAATCTCTAAACATATTGAAACCTTTAGATTGTGAAATAAACACACCCAAAATGGTAGTTTGGTTTAGGACCCTAAGTTGCTAGTGTATTTGTGTATGCCATACCTTGCTGCACACTTTTTCTAATATAACCTATTCTACACATATGTACTACTACATAGTTCTAAATTTAGGAAATTTACCGAAATTCCGCAAGTTTCAATGGTTTCGACCCACCCCAAGATGACCAAGTTTCGAGGGTTTCGACCCCAATTTCGGAATTTTTCAGAAATTTCAACCCAAATTTCTAGCAATAGCCCAGGAAAAAAAATATATCTGGTTTCAATCAGGTTTCAGAAATTCCGACCTCAATTTCAGTTAGAACCATGAGTACTAGAACACACAAAATTCAAGTAAAACAACTAAGATATGTATTAGGAAAGAAGAAAAACCATTTAATCGTACACTTACAAGAAGTACAACTATTTATCCTATATTTTGCAAACATTAATTTCAAGGAAAAAAGGTATACCTCCATTTTGGAATCTTTCTCAAATCTGACAAATCGTCAATGTGAATATGTTGCAATAGTCCCCAACATCTTGTTCCACCAAGAAATGTAGGTGATTTGGCAAAAAGTACAAAATCTGGAGTTTCTTAGACTTTTCCCTTTGATGTCGAAACCTCCCGAAATGCACAAAAATGGGTTGAAATTTTTTATCGAAATAGTGCTTTTTATAAGCACTGTTATGCATCATTTGGTCTAAACGATAAGGAAACCGTAATGCCAGAATTCCAATCGCAACTCTTCACACCTAGTGAGTTGCCCGCATTTCAAAAATAATTCGTGAGATTTCAGCCGTTTCAACTGATATCTTGAACAATGTGTAATATTCATTTTGCTTTGGGGAACCCTCTTCCCCTAATTTATTTATTTATTGTGCCTTTTCTACGTATTTATTCACCCCCCCCCCAAAAAAAAAAAAACCATTTACCTGATCAGTTCCAGCACCAAAGGCTCATAAGAGCGGTCTTCAGAGTTGGATTCCAATTCCAAGGCCCCAAGTCCCCCTTTGGCATTGCAATGCTGGTGTAGGGCACATCAGGGGTCCTCTGATCAAAGTACTCAACCATCTGTTGAGGATATTTTTATATAGGGTGGCTGGCCCAAAGGAGTCGTATACCACACTGATTTAACTGTTTTCTCCCAGTCAACTTCTTTCTTGTTTCAGGTTTATTTAAGTTCATTTGGTAGATATCTGGTCCTATTCAGTGTTTGGGTCCAGAAAGGTCCAAGGTTTGACTTTCAGAATTAAGTATCACCCTTCTTTGTTTTCCTTTTCTTTCTCATGAACCAAAGCTCAGGCTACTTACAAATTTTGAAACCAAGTCATTGCAGGAACAGAAAAGGGCTATGCGTACGGCTTAAATCCAACCTCTTCTACACATATTTCCCCTCTATCCTTACATTATTTAGTACGCTACATATACCCAATATTTAAATTATCAATATGTATCATAGTATATCGTATCGTATCATATGATTCATATCAGTATCAGTATCGGTGGGTATCAATACATATCGATACACATATTGGTATCTTTAAAGTAGTATCGGTCTATATTGTATCGTATCAACTGTATCTTATCGGTATCGGTGGGTATCGATGCGATACCAATACTTTATACCTTGCATATGTTGGGTCCCAGCTGACACGGAGAGGGGGGTGCAGGAAAGTTAGTGGTCTCATTTATCTTTCTAGAAATGAGAAGAATTCTCTCGACAATAAAGTATAACTTCTTCGAATGCAAAATTGCTTAGGAACCCAAGGTTTCTCTCCCAGGTTCAATGTTCTACTCCTTTTCTCCTAATTTTCAACAACTCTTACACAACCTTGGCTGCTTGGATGAAATCCAAACAGAAAAATTCAAGGTACGAAATTTTGGTGGAATGGGAAATTTCACACTCCAAGGGTTGAAAATTGAAATATCTCGGTGAGATGCTTTATTAAGCAACATTCCAAAGCAGGAAAACCATCAAAATATCAACACAACAGTGTTCTCTAAACCAATGTCACTTCTAAAAAACATTGCCTCTGAATCCTAGCAAGACCCTGACTCAGTAGCCTAGGCCAGAGCTTCTTTTGACCCTAGAGTGAGATAACTTATTGAAACCTGCCAAAAACAATCTCTAAATTGTCCCTCTCAGCTACATCCCCTATTTATGCTCTGTTGAAGCCCTTTACCTTGGCACCACCTAAAAACTAAAACCCTAGATTACATGTCATGGCTGCTTAAGTGCAGCATCAAGGGGAAGTCACTTAGTGCAATGGTAAAAATCTTGGGCAGGCAGCATGAAGGCACTGTAAAAACACAACCCTAAAAGCGATGCAAAAAGTAATGGAAAAACAAGAGCAAACAATGCACACAGGTTTACGAGGTTCGGCAAGATTGCCTACGTCCTCACTAAGATGAGATTCTGCTTCACTATCAATAAAGAATAGGGTTACAGCAGTCGTCCTTACACCTCTCAGAATTGCTTATAGAGAAAGTAACTCTCGCTACAAATATCTAGTGAAAAACACTAATACCAAAAATTACAAAAGTGCCCTCAAATAAAAATTCGAGTGGGGGTCTATGCAGGGGGGCCTCCTACCCCCTTGCAACCCCAACGGCCAACTTACCGGCATGCGGGACAACCATTTTGTCAGGGGGGTCTACACTAGGACTCCCTAAATTAAACTGTGACGGAATACAAGACATCGTACACCAACAGGCATGCATTTGAATCTAAAAGCAGCCATTTTTGGCAGAAGTGCCTAAGACTAGGACCGCTTCCAAGTTCCAATCCAACACCCCCCCAAGGGAAACCTGCGAAAGCAGGAATTGCACAAGGTTATGGCTGAATTTTGTACATAAAAGCACACCGTTAAACCCATTTTCAGCCTTCAAAAATTGAATTTAGCCCAATTTTCTCACCATCGTATTCCCTCAATCCTAACCCCAATTTCCCCTTTAAGATTGAGCTATCTTTAAGATCCTAAAACACCATTGCCATGAGAACATAGCATAGGTAGATTGCATCTTTTTCTCCCTTCCGAGAATACAATCAAAGCTACTGACGGGAGCTTTTTTGGATTATTAAGATGCCCTTTTTGTGGTCCCTATCTGACAAGGAAGCATACCAAGGTGTTCTTTCAAAATCACATATTTTCAGCCCATGGTGAATAGAGATCTCAATGAGATCAGACTTTTCCATATTTTAATCAGTATTCTTCACAATTTTCCCATTGTCAAGAGGAAATGTTGTTGAACATAATTGGCTGAAAATCCTGCTACGGGAAGATATTAGTTCCAAAGTAAACCTGATTTCGTGCAATTGCAGAAAGCAGTCTTTCCTTCTCCTTGTACGAAGGAAGAGATTTCCTAAAGTCCAGCATCTTCTTTCCCTCAGGAGATTCCTGTAAAGTGAAGTCTACATTAATTTAGCACCCCCCCAAAAAAAAAAACAAAAACAAAAACAAAAACAAAACCAGTACAATATATGTAAGGGGGGAAGCAAAAAATGTAACCATAAAAATGTGAATAACATAGCACTAAGAAAATATGGTAGCACAAAAGTTGGAAAGACATGATAAGAGCCCACAAGTGACCATTGCATTAATTTTGTAGAAAATTTGTGGAAGACACCATGCTAGACTGTAAGGATGATCAACCTCTGTGACAGGCACACGTCATATATGCAGGTGGGTGGAAGCAAGACCGGAATGTTTTGCTGATGTCAATCAGAACATTGTATCATTTCCATCCTCCCTCCCACCCACCTCCCCCCCCAACCAATCCTTTCTCCCTTCAGTGAACCAGAAGTATTTTGCAAACTTTTCCAGATTTTGATGGAGATTTAGAACACTGCTGGTGCAACAATATACTCATGGCAGAGCATGCCCTAATTCAGCCAAGAATCAAGGAGCCAGGATCGGATCATAGACCAGGTCCCAGCTGATTCCAATCCAATTGATGTTGGATCAGCCAATCCAGTAGGCGGACTGAGCAACTTGATAAAACCAATCCTGTAGGTTACTTGTATAATCTATTATGTACTGCATATCGGTCATGTCCGATCAATCAGGATCTGGATCAGCTGATCCTTGAAATGATAAACTCAACACTGCACCAGTACAAAAATGTTTGAAAGGAAAACATTCTCTACTAGGACAGCAGCAAATGGATGCAAAAGGGTTTGATAGTCCAAGGGGCCAAGAACAAGGAAAGAAACAGGAATCCTATTCCAATAATCAGGAGTACTCCTCCAAGTTGATAGCTAAATTGACAAGTCAAAACAGCAAATGAAAGCATATAACTCATACCTGCCAAGCTCTCTGCATATTTCGCATTCGCCAACTCCTTCTCTGAAGAACCTTTTCCATCAGTGACCCATCAAGGAAATCATCTGGGTTGTCATCCTGATTCACATCTTCAATCCGATCAATGACCTTAGCATCAACTAAATTGTCACTGACCTTTCCAGAGTTTAACTGCAATCTATCAACGTGCTCCTGAAATAGACCCTCAACTCTCCTTTGCAAGCTGAGAGGTATAACCACCTGTCAAATGTAGCACCAAATTCAAGTATCCACGAAAGAACCACACCCTCCTCAGCAGTGAAAACAGATACAAAGGAGAAGTTTAGAATAAACGAAATTGCTACCTCTCTCTGAGGTCGTTTGTCATCAAGATCTGGTCGGTAATTTGGAAGAGGATCCTTGCTTGCAACCACCACTTTTCCATAAATTTCACTTGATGGATCATTCACAGGCAGAGGCAGAGCACATCATTTCAACAAAGATCAGACTAGAAAGGTAATACTTGGAAAATAAAAAGGGCATTTCATGTTTCTCTACCTGTAAAGGCCCATCCTTCTTGCAAGGTTAGAAATCTGCTCATAGTCTCTCCTATCTCTCTTGTCTCTAGAAATTATTTCTTGGTCTTTTTCACTGCGTAATAGCAGGCTGAGTTTCCATTTCCATTCATCAATGTTGGCCACGGAGGAAGACATCTAAAACAAGAAGACATGTTTAGAACAAGAAATTCCTCCTGACACAATATTTGTTTTGTACATCTTTTTAAGATAATAAAGTGTACAAGCTCCAGCTCCAGATAATGGGTTCTAGAAGTCACTTGAAGATGATGTTCAATGCAGATCTGTCTAAAATTTAACTTAAATAATAAAATAATTTTGGTGTCAAAAAAGAGTTTGATGAAATTCCAGAAGTTTCAAGAGCTATTAACAGATATTTTCTCATTACTCAACTCTTCTACTAACTTTTATGATGTCTAAAAATTTCAACTTTATCCCATTGGAATTTCTTGATAAGATGGTTAAAGTCTCTAGAGCACTCCCAATGAAAAAAGGCCCAATTTAAATTTGTTCACGACAAGCAAAACATCAAAGTCACAATGCATGCCTTTCTGTTTTTATAACAATTAATTGTTTCTTGATTTCCATCTCAAATTGTTCTCTGGACTTTTATCAATATGAAGTGATCGTAACACAGTATATAAGACACGTGATGCAGGCAATCCAATCTTCTGTGTGTAAGGCAGAAGCCCCCCAAAAAAGGTTTTCCAAAAATGGGTGACCAAAAGATTGAATCACTATGCGTATCTTGGTGGTCGTTACTTTTGGTGTTGTTTCTTTTTGGCTGACTCCTCTTCCTGCTCATAGAAGTGTATTATTCACATAGATGTGAACATATAAACCAACCTAAGTTCTAAGGGACATCGGATTCAAAAACCCCACCAAGTAAATCAAGCTCCAATAACTAAGTTTACCATTCTCTTCATTAGCCCCAATCTTAGAGGTTAGGTCCTTCAAACCTATTAAGAACCCATTATATTCAATTCCTCTGCTCGCACCTTCTTCCAAATATAAAAACTTATAATGAATAAACGACAATTTTTTTTCGTAAAATGCAACTCTTATATACTGAAGGCCTCCCTTTTTCCATCAAACCCATGGTACCAAAATAGTAACACTTTTTGAACTAAAAGCCATTACGTTCAATTTCAAATGGAAAATGTAAAATCAATAGTACATCAGAACGAATAAAGATCATTCTTTTTCAAACATGAACACTAATTTCCTTCATAGGGTATATTTTGAAAAGAATAGTATAGTTAAAACCTTCTGATTATCGAAATCACACTCGTATTCATCGTCTGAAAATTGCTCCACCGCGTATCCACTGAAACTGCGCCGTCCTGTAACCAAGTATTTCGACCAAATTCCGTTCCCAATTTTGCAGCCTCCGCCGCTTGAAATCGAAGCTCGCAGTAATGAAAACAGAGCCTCATCTTTCCTCGTGAACCTGCGACTAGAAAGAGACGACACCAACTTGCCAAATCCAATAAGCAAGCTTAATCCGGAGTGCATACTGAAACTTCCACACTCATGGCTCCGACCAGAACTCCTCGTTATCCAGTCCGAAGAAACCAGAAAACGAATGCAGCGCTTTGCCTTCTATAGATGAACTAATCTGGAGCAGGTGAAGAAGAAGTTCATTGTTCATGTCATCCTTCAGAAAATTCAGAGACTACAATCTAAGTTGTGTCATCTTTTCCTCCTGAGCGGCTGTGCCTTACCAACGTTAATGGAGTGCCTGAGACAGAGAGGCAGAGGCCCTTGAAAGTTGAAACCAGGTACTACTTTCTACTCTCGAGTTTCGAACAGAGGCCTCCTCGCCAGTAATGAACGACCGAATTACTGGGGGTTTAGGAACCTCTCCTCTCGTTGTTCTTCTTAAGTCTCCAACCGTTGGATTGAACAATCTACGGAGGTGAGGCATACCCCACAACAGGAAAGGGGATCATCTTCTCCATCACACCACCGTGCATCCCACCGTGCATCCAACGGTGCATCAACATCCAGGCACGCATTCCAAATGCTATTTCCTTGGCACGTTGGAGAGAATCCGGGTTTCCACAACAATAGAGGACTCTGTGAGTTTGTTCGAGCTCCAATTTGAGGAGAGATAATATATGACAATGCCACTAATTTTTCAACGGTTTTTTTTTATATTTCTATGTTTATAAGCAAGACTTTGTGAATAATCGTAAATCGTTCGTAACACTAGATGGTTGCCATTTGAAGGGTAAGCTTGGTGGTGTGATGTTATCAGTCATAATTGTCAATGAAAACATTGAGATGTTATCAACTACTTTTGATGTGGTAGACATTGAAAACATATCAAGTTCGAGATTTTTCATTGAACGTATGAAATGTTTACATGAAGCTTTAGATGTTCCTAGTAATGATGCGTTGATGATACTTATGTCAGACAACCAAAAGGTATATCATTTCACTTTATTTCATATATTTATGTTTTTTTTTTTTAAATTAAAAATTATGATATATATGGATATTATTTGAATTATTTTTGCAACGTTTGTATATGTTTTGTAGGGATTAGCCAATGTTATTAGTGAAACATTTTAAAATACTCACTTCCAATGTTGCAGTAGACATCTCTACTAAAACTTCAAAGCAAAATTTTCAAGTCTAATGTTGAAGAAATATTTATGGGTAGCTTCAAAAGCATCAACTCAATTTCTTTTTTCAAAATGCAATAGATTCCATTAAATTCATTGGCAATGCAGCCTACAAATGGTTGAAAAAAAAGCTACCAACATTCAGGGTCTAGGTATGCAATTGATGTGAGATGTAAGAATGACTATATATTTTTTTCTTGATTCAAAGAAAAAACAACATATTACATATTGATCATAATTCTATAAAAGGTAAGTTCCCATATGAGATCCTAGTTCTACTAACCATAGCCTTACAAGCAAATATCTTATCAAGTTGAACAAGGTCATCATTTTTTACACAAAAAGTTGGTTTAGAAAGGTAACTATCTAGTTCAATTCTACTTGATATAGTGGCCCATGGCCACTTCAAAAAATGGTTAGGTTTCATTAGACTTTCAAGTTCTTCTAGATCAGTCCATATCCTATCCATGACCCTTTCGCTACTTGACAGATTCACCTAGTCCATGTAGAACTCCCTAGGCTGCTGCCCCAAAAGCCTCTCTTGTCATTATATAGTTGGCAATTAAAAATAAGCAAAGATTATGAGTACAAAAGACAGATGCCCATCCTGATATGTTAAGAGACCAGTTTGAAACTGCAGTTGCAACCAGAATGTTTTTTATGTAAAAAAATTGAATGAGAAATATTGGGGGGTATCGGTTCCTTAACAATCATCTTCTGAGAATTAAGAAACATACCATTGTTCAAAGAAACCCATTTGTGTACCTGATTTATTACACGGATAGGGTCTAGGGATTTTGAATTCATAGAAACCATATTCTTATGCTTCCATAGAAAATAACAAGTTATGATAAAACTAGTAAAGAAGAAGACTAAGTTAGCCTTAGGAATAGTACCCAAATTTTAAAAAAAAAATTACATTATTAGAGTATTGGAAGATGAAAACCGGAAAAACTCTACTCTTAAACCCAAGGGGCCCACTGCCCAAATCCTTTTCGAGAAATCATAAGTAAGGAAAACATGTTGAGTGTTTTCTTGTTCTTATGACAAAGGTCACAAGTGGTTGTCTAAGTCCATCAATTTGTGCAAAGTCTCTTCAGAGGGGAGTCCATCCATAGCCAGTCTCCAAAAGAACATCTTAAATTTGGGGTGAATTTTGAGTTTTCAAAAAAATCGCCACCATTGAGAGGATGGAGACAAGCAAGAACACTTGTTATAACACCCACGAGCGTTAGTATGCAGAAGATTTGTGAGAAATTGAGCAGCAATCTTAGTTGTTAGTAAACCTTCTTTGATAAATGACACCACCATTTATCAATAGTAGGAGCAACAAGTAACTTGGAAATTAACATTGCTATATGGATAGGCAAAATGGAAGATAATAAGGATGGATTCCATTGATTACCCACCAACAAGGCACTGACGTGGTCAAGGTGGGAAGAAGATCCATGATGTGTTAGAGTAACGACATGATTAGTTTCAGAATTAAAAATCCAAGGACCATGCCAGAAGAATGTATCAATCCCATTACCTACTATTTGATAAATCATTTGCTTTAAGGTAGGGAGAATACTTACAATGTCAGTCCAACAAATATATCCTCTAGATTTAAGCGTACAGGGATAAAAAATGGATCAATTGTGAAAATAGTTAGTCTTGACCATGCCGGCCCATAGACTTTGAGGATTGGTAAGAAGTCGCCATCCTAGTTTAAGAAGGAGAGCTTTGTTTTGAGTTTTAGAGTCACGTAAACCCAATCCTTCCATTCTTTTAGGTAAACAAATCTTCTTCCACCCAATCAAGTGGGCCCCTTTTTGAGAGGGGGAATCGTCATTCAAAAAATGTGAGTAAATCGAATCAAGCTTCCTGCATGTAACTATAGGTAGTGCAAAGCAAGACATTAAATACGATGGAGTAGAAGATAAAGCTGATTGGATAATAATAGATCTCCCTGGATAGGTTGACAAGTTAGCATTCCAAGTGCTCAATTTTTGTTCCAGCCTTCGAACAAAATTATTGAAATTGGTAGATCTAGCCCTGTGATGATACAAATTCATACCCAAATAACATGTATCAAGTGGCATTTCCTGAATTCCTATAGATTGACACAACAACATTTTCTCTGTCGATGGCACATTAGCACTAAAAGCCAAGCCACTCTTCGAAAAGTTAATTGAGAGACCAAATAAGTCATTGAAAATATCAAGAATGCACTTAATAGTGGATAAATCCTCATAAGTGGCTTTCTTGAAAATATCACGAATGCACTTAACAGTCGATGGCACATTAGCACTAAAAGCCAAGCCACTCTTCGAAAAGTTAATTGAGAGACCATATAGGTCATTGAAAATATCAAGAATGCACTTAATAGTGGATAAATCCTCATAAGTGGCTTTGCAGAAAATAAATGTGTTATCGACAAATAATAAATGAAAAATCTCAAGACCATGTCTGGAAATCTTAATATCACTAAAGAGTTTAAGATCTCTATATGTACAAAGCAAACAGGATAGGCCTTCCATGGCTACAATGAATAAGAAATGGCTTAAATGACAGCCTTGCTCGATACCCCTAAAAGATTTGAAAACAATAAAAACAGAACCATTGAGTTTAATAGAAAAAGTTGGAGAAAATATGAGAGTTTTAATGAGATTTTCCCACCGAGAGCCAAAACCAAGAAAGTTGAAAATAGCCAATAAAAAATTCCACTCAAGCTTATCATGAGCTTTGGCCGTATTAAGTTTAATAGCCACAAAACCACAAGAATGACTATATTACCAACAACATGACTGAATCCTTCAACAATTGACTAGGATGCTTAAGGAGCAAACCCATCTTGATCTTGATTGACAATATCAAGTTAAAAAGTGATGGAAAATTGAATTAATGGTATGCTAAGAGTTATATATTTGAGGGGACAATCACTCTAAGAATCAACAAGAAGTTAGAGTGAGTCCAAATACTCTCGAGGAAATACAAGGTTTTCTTAGGTAGTATAGATGAATGTGAGGTTGCAGATAACTTTCAAAGAAGTTAAGTGGTTAATTTGAGAAAGCAAAGTTGTGGGTGCATAGTGTGGGACATCTCAGACATTCTTTATAAATATGCATCAGCTACTATTATTCACAAGAGAGGTAAACGTGGAGATTGTGCAGTTTACTTCACGGAGTCTAGATACCAGACAACATATCATCATATGATATGTCCCATCCCAAATATATTTGAGTTGAGTAAGGGACAAAATGGTGTTGTGCAATCTCCACAGCTAAAGAGATAAATAGGTAGCCAGGCCACATAAGAATGAGAGAATAGAACCTGGTGAGGCACCTCCAGGTGATTTTAAAAAAAGAATAGTAAGTGTTAGATGTGACATTTGTAAGATAGTAGTTACAATGGGAGAACTTTCCATAAAACTTTAATTAAAGAAAAAAGGGAATCTTCATGTAGAACAGCTGGTGAAAAGATATAGCATTCTGGCATTCCCTATACATTTAGCTTGTATTTCATGTTTTAATACTCATACCTTGTTTATTCTGTCATTGTTTTACAGAGAAAAAAAGTGATGATGCGTGTTTTTTCAAAGAGTTACTAAATCATAGGCTTCCACCACCAAAATTGACATTATGCAATCCAAACTGCAAGCCAAAATGATAACTAAATAACTGGGCAAAGAGGAAAGCAAGCAAGAAAAAATAGCAGATGACAACTTATGGAGATGGTTGTACTTGTGCCTAAATTTCCTATTTTAAATGTATAGATGAGGAATTAGAAGAAACCAATATCAATGAGTATTAGGTAGTGGTCGAGAAAGGAAGGATGACCCCACTTGCACTTGCTACCCATGCTTCAATAATTGGAAGGGATTCTGGCCATGAAAGGGAATGTCAGTCAAACCGCACACCTCATGGAATAACCTCCTAACCTTAATAGTATAATGTACCAAAAGATGGGGACCCACATACACTGGAAACACTTTGGGAAGGCCCCACCCAGCTTAAGGAGGTATTCACACAAAGGGGACCATTTCAGCCTTCACCGGATGATGGTCACGGGCTGATGGTCATGATGAACACCCTACGATGACTGCACATTGCCATATTTGGGTTATTTTGTGGTGGGACCTGAGACCTTGCAACCGTGCACCCCAAACCCATCTGCATTAATGAAACAACATGTTTAAAAGTTGATTAATGTGGCGGGACATCCCAAAGTGGGTGCACCCCCAAACCCATCTGTATTAATGAAACAAAATATTTAAAAGTTGATTAATGTGACGGGACATCCCAAAGTGGGCCGTATGTCCATCAATGTTTTCTTTTCAGCATTTACAAAAAATAAATAACTAAATAAATAAATAAAAACAAAAGGGTAAACAACACATTAAGTATCAACTGTTGATCTATTTTAAAATAAATCTTTACCGTCCAATTGTTTTCGATGCATCAACCGGTTACTCACTATCACGGTGAAGGCTGACAGCCTTTCTCTCTCTCCCTCCGCATGTCCTTCCCCGACTCTTGGTCTTGCTCCATCCCCGCTCAGGCGTTCACCCCAACAACTTGTCCCCTTACGCTGTGAATCTGTGGCAACCCCCACTTCTCCATATGTTAGTTTTTGGTAAATTGTTGATCCGTTTAGAGCTTAATTCCAATGTGAAGGGTCGAACGGAGCCTGATTCGCCAACCACCGTTGCTGCCAGTGAGTTCACCGTGGACAGTCGTCCGATGAACTCTTCCGATAAAATCTTGTTCCAGATCTTGGAGAGGAGCTCGAATAGCTTCAATGACGGTCCTAGGATTAAGCAAAGGGGCATGGAAACATCTTATTTTGTAAATTTCAGAGTCACCCCAGTTCTTAACATTCCCGTTCGTTCGCTTTATGGATTGTCGAAGTCTGTTTCTATCTTTGGGAGACAACTTCCACAAAATTCATACCAACAGAAATCGCCCCGACTGGAATTGGTCTCGGATTATTCTTCAAGTAATACTATACTATTTTTTTTTCTTTCTTAACTTAGTTTCCTCTGATTCTCTCTGTTTGGTTGCAGTCTTTTCCGCGGAGAGGAAGGCGAAGGAGAGGAAAGAGGCATCGATGGAGCATGCGGCTCCTCTGAAGGTTCATGGAAAGGGGAAGAGAAGGTTGTGGTCACTGGTCACTGGTTGGGCCTCCTCGATCGATGCCACAAGGAGAGGTACCGATAACATCGTCAGGGTTGCAGCCACCGGTTCCAGCAACCGTTGAGGCGATGCAGTCGCCCTGAGTCCCATTTGAATAGAATCTCAGGATCTGTCGAACCCAGAAACCGCCGTAACAAGATGTGAAGAAGAGAGAGAAGGAAAGAAAAATTAAAAGACTGTAGCCGGTAACAGGTTAAATGTTTTTAATATTCAACGGTTGAGATTTAATATTAGCAAAGCAACGGATGAGATTAAAATGAAGCGTTTAAACCTTGAGAAAGCTTAAGCACTGCTAACTTTTGGCCAAAACAAAAACAAAAACAAAAACACAAATTCCCAGATCGACGGAATCCTTCTTCGTTTCTTCAAGTTCGGTGGTTTTGGATCCTGGCTACTGCCCTTTGCTCTTCTACGTCCCCGTTCACAGTAAATTGCAACGACGGCCGGCGAGTCATTGCCGTTCCTGAACTTACTATTTTTATGGACTATTGTCAGAAATTGAAGGAGGGAAAAAGGTCATGAACGAGGGTTTTTGAAACTACCATTCGATATCCTTCCATGGCCTCATCGTCTTCTTCTTCTAAGCTTGCATGGCTTTGGTGCTTCGAAGCTCTCGCAGACTTTAAACCTGTGGACAGAACTCTTCTACGCGGTACGCAATGGTGATATTTAATGTTTGCTTCTCTCCTTTCTTCCCTTTCCCATCTTTCAAAATTTTTGTACCTGAAGGTAGAATTTTGAGATTGACAGTTTACTTCATGCAGATTTAACAAGTATAGTTCCCAAATTGTCCAACCAATTGAGTGAAACTGCTCGGGAAAGAGTCGCTTTGATATGCTTGGAGCAGTGGCTTAGTGTGAATAGTGCATCAGATGAAGGAGTGGCATCTTTGACATCGGGGTCTGGTTTAGAGGCCATTGATGGTGTGGCCGAGCGAAGAAGCTGTGTAGAGGTTCTCCATTTTGTTCTGAACAAGGTATTGAATTCGCACCAGTCTCCAATTTCTCAGTCTTGTTCTGAAGGTTGTAAATTCCATTGCCCTATTTTACAAAAGTTGGTTGGAAACAATTTAAATTTGATCATTTTAATTGCTTGACTTTATAAATGTCGGACAATTTGATTTTTAGGTCAAAATTTTGAAGGGTGTATTTGAGTGTCCTCCATTCAATGGAATTAAGTAGAGAAAAGTGTTGAGCGGCGGAAAATGTATGGGGAATAAGAAAACCCAAATCAACGAGAATGCGATGCTAATTGTCTGACAATTTGGTGTTTAGGTCAAGTTCTTATGGCCTAATGGGTGTATTCGAGTTTCCTCCATTCAATTGAACTAAGTAGAAAGAAGTGTTGAGAGTAAGAATATCCACTTGGGACAAAAAATTTTGGGGAAGAAACCCAAACTATTTAGAATGCAGTTTTCTCAATTCTTTATTTGATTCTTTGCACATACTGTTGGCTCCATCAAAATGATCTTTGAGTTGATGTTTTGGAGAAGTGGTTCTCTGTTTCTGTCAATGTTAAGGAGGATTCTATCTTACATTGATATTATTTTTTCATCAGGCAAAAATGTCAGAAATGTTGAAGGAGGAGGTTCACCAGTTTATTCTCCATAAAAGAGAGAGTTTGCCTGGATGTGCTTTGAGACAGGTATGTGCCTTTTTTCTCTTATGTACTTAAAAATGAAATGAGTTTATCTTACACCATGTTTTTCCTTATAATCAGCTGAAAGATGCAATCCAAGATGGAACTCATCCAATTTCAACAGCCATGTGGAAAAGGAGTGGTTTGGCCAAAGGAAATCAAAATTGGAGTATAATTCATGCCGGTAAGGGTGATCCCACTGAACCTGCAAGGATACACGACACTGCTGATTATGAAATTCAGGCACCAACGGAAAAATTAGTTCATCCACTTTCCCAAAAGAATGGGAAAGAGCTCTTGCAAGAGGGACAAGAGTGGAACAAGAGTGGGTTGGACCAAGAAAATCAAAACAAGAGTATCACTCCTACCGATGGAAGTCCATCTTTTCAACCTGTGATGATCCACAATAATACTGGTGATAATAGAATCCAGGCACCACAAGAAAAATTAGTTTATATTGTTTCTGGAGGAAATGGGAAAGAGCTCTTGCAAGGACAGCCTCCGGGTGGCAATACCGAATCTGCTCAGTGGGGTATGGAAAATGAAAAGCCAGTAGAAAGGCATCTTTGTTTAGATGATGATCATCATGTCAATGGGAGCCATATGAGTTGTCTGAAGGATTGGGGATACCTACGATCAGATCTTAAGTTGGAAACTGTGACCCATGGAACTGGGAATGAAATCTTGAAAGGCAATCCATCTGATAGTGGTATGAAATCTACTAAAAGGGAAAGGAGTGGCCTTGCTAAGGAATCGCAGTTAAATTGTTTGGGCAAAAGCAGAATACTTGTGGAAAATATCGATCACCTTGCAGATGTCAAGATAGCCAATTATGTTCAAACCCAGTCTATTGTGCACAAACATGAACAAGTGGATCCTCCTGGAAGGATTATGTCATTGCCTGAAAATTTTATCTTAACAAATGAAACTCAAATACAAGGCCTAGAGGGAGCTGAAATTTGTGGGGATGGTACTGATTTTCTCCCCTTAAAGAAGTCTAAGAATGGTAATAGTGATTGTGAAATCCAGCATTATATGTCATGTAATGATAAAGTATCACTAACTTCAAGTCCAGTTGTTTCCCAGCGAAACAATTCTGATAATGCTGAAGACAATAAGGAAATATCTGAATCGCAACCAAATGGATCCAACAAAAATGTTTCTGTTGAAACTGAAGACAGAGACAAGGGACGTGGCGAAAGACAGGCATCAAGCAAGAATGGTGGGCATTCTAATGTAACCCTATCCTTGAAATTGACTGATACAGAGTTTATTGCTGCTGAGAAGCATAGATTTTTGAATTCCCGAAGCACATATGACTATGATTCTCAGGCAACATCATATCAGAAAGCACAAAGGATATGTTGCAAGTGTGGAAGAGGTGGCCAATTGTTAATTTGCAGTGTAAATTGCTGCCCGTTGGTGGTTCATAATAGTTGCTTGGGATCACCAGGTGGTTTTGATGATAAAGGAAACTTCCAGTGTCCATTTTGTTCTTATGAACGTGCAATCACTGCCTGTCTTGATTTAAAGAAGAAGCTTGCCCTAGCAAGGAAATGTTATGCTACGTTCATTTGTGCAAAATCTTCGAGTACCAGTCAAGAACCCCAGTCCAGAAAAACTACTGATGTTGGCCTGCCTGATAAGAATCATGATAAGAGGGAGCATAAAGAAATTATTTCTAATCATTCAATGCAGGTGATGGAACATCAGAAAGATGCAGACGATGTTGGTAGGCTTCCACAGGGGTTACTTTCTGGCACAGAACCAGAGACATCTATAGGTTCCGAGAGAAATGATATTGTCCTAATCGGAGAAAATCCAAAACCAGTGGTTGTTCATCAAATTAAAGGTTCAAAGGAAGATCAGCAGCCTAAAGGGCCTCCGAATGTATGCTGTAATTATGATTTTCCCCTGAGAGAAGAAAGTACATTTCCAATCACTGAGACACCTTCAGCTTCACTTGCCATGGAAAGAGGGAAGGAAAATATGCCTGATCAGCCTCATCCCATCAGCGGGGAAGAAGAGGAAAAGAAACAGGAATTTGCTTGTAAGGAAGATATCTCTGCTAATTTACCTTGTACGAAAAGAACTATCTCACTAAGTCACGAACCTGCTAGACATGGAAACTTGAATCCAGTATTGCAACAACAGATTGTCAATCCAGTGTCGGAACCCTCATCTCAGCCAATTTTCACTGCAAAAGAAACTACTGAGAATGAAAGTGACTATGATGATATTTCCTCTGATAACTCTAGAAGATCCCAAAGGCCAGCTATTCGCCGGTAAGTTGTTGATTCGTAAGTGGACTTCAAGAGCATCAATATCATTCTTATACTTTGTCTATCAATTCCAATCCATAGTTATCACGGCGTCATGGTGACCCAAGGCGGGGAGGGGTGGCTAATCGATTTGGCGGTGAATCGCCCTCTATGGCGTTGCCATGGGGATCAAATTGCCATTATGTTATTTTTTATTTCTCCTATTTTCTTAAGTTATTCTGTATGTTATCATATATACCCTATGACATAAAAAACAAATCAACATTAAGCAACATCAAGTCATAAAAATCAACATAGTCACACTCACATCAAGTAATAAAAAATCAACATGACTTATTGACATTTAGAGAAATGCTCTTCTTCTATAATAAGTTTTATTGGTCAAATGATTTTATTTTTAGATGAGAATATTTGTATTAGGTATAACACAAAACTAGCTTAACATCAAGGCTAAGATTACTTAAATCTGAGTTGTTATGACAAAGTTATGTTCCGGTCAAACTTATTTTAAAGTGTGTGAATACTGTTAAATCGTCTGAATGTAAATAATTTTATTGACATCAAAACAAAAGATTATTTTACGACTTTTGATTTTTAGCAATGTTCTATCATGATAAGATTTATAAAAATTTGAGAATTAGGAAAAACCTTAGCATTCGAAAGTTGAAAATCGCCCAACAACAAAAAATCTAGTTTTTGTTCTTGGACCGAGGGGTTGACCTTTTTATCTTTTTGGAATTTGATTTTTAAACTATTTTTATTGGATTCAAATAGGAGATATTTGCATATTTATGAATAATATCTTAAGTAAATGAAATAACAAAATATAAAAATATTATAAATAAGGGCAAAAATATAAAGCGGTATACAATGCAATAAGGTGACAGTCGCCTAGGCCCTAGGCAAACCGCCTGGACACCAAGGCGCCGCCTTGACAACTATGTTCCAATCTGATCATCACTTCTCCTTCCTCTCATGGCCAATATACACAGCCATTCACAGAAGTCTAAATAAATCGACTATATTTCTTGAAAATTGTTTTAATCTTTTTGCTAACTGCAGGTCATTTCCTGTATTATCTGGAAGGAGAAGGAAAGTTCCTTGGACAAATGAAGAGGAGGAAATTTTAGTGGTATGAGTTTCTTGACATAGTTCTGCTCATTTTCATTGTCACATTTATTTTGATGGTCCTCTGGTTTTTAGTTCAGATTGGAACTAGTAATTTTCAGTATTTTAAAGATTTTTACTTTTTTTGTTTTTGATGGGTCTGCTTTTCGCTTTTCATCTTCTTATGAAATTAAAAGTTGACATTTGACAATTAAGGTTAAGAATTAGGGTTTGGCAGGCTGATCTATTATGTAATAGGGTACCATTTTTTTGTTCTAACCCCATGAACTTGAGATAAGGCATGCTGAGTTGACTTGTTGAGTTCTGTTATTCCTATCTTGTGGCTTATTTGCTATCTTTGCAGGAAGGAATGCGGAGATTTTCAAGTACTGATTATAAAAATGTACCATGGAAGATGATCCTGGAATTTGGTTCCCATGTATTTCACAAAAATCGCAACGCTGTTGACCTTAAGGATAAATGGAGGAACATTTGCACCAAAGGAGATCCAAGAGCTAGGTGAAAGTAAGTTGACTTTTTTTCGTACATTTTATCCCTAAGCTTTCCTTAAAGATGTTATTTTTGGCAAGTTCATCTTTCTTTATTTTCTGTATGATAATTTTTTACCCAATATATATATATATATGTATGTGTGTGTGTGTGTGATAATAAATTTGCTTATCCCATATAAGGCTTCTTGTCCAAGTGGAATTTGTATATGTCCATTGTGGTAGCGTTGCTATTAAATATCCAAGTAAACATAGGTTGGTTTTTTTTTGGGAATCCAACCTATGCTTCTCATTCACAAAGCAATATTTGAGAACTGAAATAAATGGTTCAGTGGCTTTCGCTCAACACGATGACTTACAGAATGAAGATATGCAATTGAAGGAAATAGTCTGTGATGCAGCTTATTATAGGATAGTGCCTCAAGATGAAACATTTGGCCATTTCACTGAATTGGTGAAAGACTTACCCAGTGTTGTGGACTTTTTTTTAAATAGATGAAGACCTGATGTTGGATACTTGAAAGTGGAGGGCTCTACATGTTTCAGACATCTCTAGATTTTCTTGTATATCTTTTTATTTTATTTTATTCTATGAATAAAGATTATATTAGGGAGAAGAAGACAAGAATATACAAGCCCAAAGGCCAAAGAGGAAGGAGCAAACAAAGTAGCAAGCCTAGTTAGGGGGGCGGATGCAGTATGGAGAGGGGAAGGCCCCAAGACACAACAATTAGCCCATTCCTTGGGCAGTCGACAGACGAGTGGTGGAGCGTGGCTAGTTTGGAGCTAATGTCAAGGTAGATGGCGTTCCAAATCTTATCAAATGGAACTTTTAAGGGAAGGGTACTTTTGGTTGTTGACAAGGCACAAACATGTGGTTTTCTAGTGGAAATTGTCTTCTCTAATTGAGACTTGATTCTGTATTACTTTCTCTGCCCTGCATAGATTCCCAACTCAAGCTCTCACGAGGTCGAATTCTTTCACTATTATTATACTACTGTATAAAATTTGAACTATTTTTTGCATGTTTAGTAAGAATTTTCATCATGGAAATACCATTTCTCAATATTTCTCAATATTAATTTATTTCAAAATCCTAAAGCTCTTTTCTTCTTTTAGCAATTTCAATTTAATAAATCTATTTAAAAATTGAAATACATGCCCCAAACATTTTGTAACAAATCTGAGCCTAAGTAACAAATCTGAGCCTAACACACTAGGACCTGTGGAGGAGAAGAAGAGTAGAGAACCAAGAGAGAGCTCTGCTGAACCACGATAGATTCAGCCTAAAAATCTATCGTGGGTTGCTCCTTGTATTTACAGTAATTTGTATAAGAAACAATCACAATCAAAATAGGAAACCTAGTCTACTTAGTTGTACCTACTGACAACTAACTCCTACCAAAAATGTAACATAAAGTATAATAGGAAACCTCTTTATGGCTGGAGTATGCATATCAAATGCTCCATCTTGGAACAAAAAGAATAAATATTAAAAGCAACACTAGTCTTGAATAGCAGTTGTAGACGCCAGTGAGCTCGGAGAGAACTTCAATCAATCATCATAAATCTAGCAGCAATATCAACTCAAACATACAAATCACCAGTAGCAAACTAGCAATAGTAGATAAAAAAATCACTTGTCAAATAAATCCAGCATAACCATCAATAATGGACAAAATAAGACCAAAGGCAGGGCTAACACAACAATTAGCCCCAATAAGGAGTAGTGATATGATGCCGATTAATGGAGCTAAAAGAGCTAGAGGCAGGCCTAAAATAACCATAGGAGAAATTGTGAGCAATGACATGCATAATTTGGGTCTTATACCAAGTATGACCTCAGATAGACCGATAGATCCTATTGGAGAGCAAGGATCCATTTTTCCAAGCCCATTTAGCGGATATTCTCCTGACTTGCTGGGTTGTGTCTATTTCCTCTACTTCCTGCTTTCGTTTGTTCTTTTCGTCAATTTTCACTTTCACTCTTCTCATCCCACCCCTCTCACTTATGCATATCTTCATTCCCTTTTTTAGTTTTTCCTACTTTGTTTTGTTGGATCCATGTAGCCGACCCCATTAAGTTGGAATGAGGCTTTGTTTTTTTGTTATTCTTATTCTTATTATTGTTGTTGTTGTTGTAGTACTATATTTGAAAGAATCAAAACAGTATCCAGTTGACAATGATCAGAGCTCTAATACCATGTAACTTCAGAGAACCCAACACACAGTTGATCAGAAGAGAAAGAACACAGAGATAGAAAGAGAGAAGAAGAGAGAGAACTGAGCCAGCGAGAGGCTCATGGAATGAGTTCTATCACCGGACTCTACTTTATTTATAATAGAAAAAAAAACTTACAATTGTAACGGAATAAGGAAACATACCTTAAACAGGAAACTTCCTAGGAAGAATTAATAATAAAAATAAATACTGAGGAGCTCTCTCGATGGGATTACTCCACCTATCGTGAGTAAGACCCAAGCCTACTTAATGTTACAAGTGAATGGGTCCAATAGGGTACAAACGACACCCTATAGTACCAAGACCATATGTTAACAAGCTTCATTTTGGAGAGAAAATGAAATGATTCATCTCATATCCTTCTGTGGGTGAAAATTTAGCTGTGCATGTTTAGAACTCAAGCATTGGCACCGAATCAACTTAACTGCATGGATTTGAATATTTGATTTGTGTTAACAGCCAACATGTGGATGATGGAGACTGGAGAGTTACCTGCTTATAAGACTGAGCAAAGCATGTTATGACAGCAAGGAACACCTGCAAAATGGAGTCGTTGCGATCGTGATGCATCCTATATGATGGAGTTAGAAAATGGTCACCTATGTGGTAAGGTTTATGAACCTTCCAATTCACAAAATGATGATGGTTGATCGCAGTGATTCAGTCTCTCAGTTTATTGAGAATCAAGGCATATAAGTTGTAAACAGGCAGCTTGTAGCTTCACACCCCTTGAACAAAAATAAAAAAAATAAAAAAATAAAATAAAATAGAGCAAGCATTCCTCTTGTCAATCTCTTATAATTGAGTGATTTGTGGACATGGGTATTCAAGTGGGTTCAATGTACCTGGCACCAAAATCATGACCATTGCAGTTGGGAAAAAAATCTTTTAGTTTCCTTACCATCCAAAGTCCAAGCACAAAATGCCTTCAGAATTTCTTATCACTGTCAACCAAACACTAAGAAAAATTTCTTTTCTATGTCAACGAAACATCTAGAATTTTTGTCTATTCTTTTCTATTCTTTTTTCTTGGCATCCAAACACAGCCTAAATGGAGTTTGGGAAATTAAAACCTAAAATTGCTAGTTTTCTCATTCTTTTAATGTTGATGGAAATGGTTTGAACATATGTAACAAAAACCTATAAATGTACCTGCTAGGAAAGACATGGTTCAAATTGTACAAAAGAGAGGTCTACAGTGACTTTTCATGAAAGTGGAAAGAAAAGGCATTGATGCTGAGCTCTAGTATGTCTCTAAATAGAATGGAATGGTGAACATTATCCTGCTAAGCAGCCAGTTCCGTCCTGCTAAGCAGTGGCATGAAGCGCAAAGCATTCCAAAGGCTGTTTGGATGAAACCACCTAAGATGAGTCATCTTTTGTTTGAAGTGCTCTACTAAATGTTATGCATGTCTTTGTAAGGGATTTCTGAAACTTCTATTTCTATATATCTATTTTTTCTTTTCTTAAAAGGAAAAAATTACTGTAAGTTGCTTCAGGTGGATTTTAGTTGATGCTTGTATCAGAAATTGAGTATGAGTAGAACACTTGGTATACGTTTTCAAAGTTTAATTATCTGATCTTTAGGTCTAACAAGTGGCTGCAAAAACCAGTTAGGTGATATGTAAGGCAGGTTGGACTTCGGAGGACTTGTGACTTACAACCTGCCCATTTTTCATTCGTTTGAAGGACAAATGCAGAGCTTTTGAGTTTTCGGTTTTTGTTATGTAACGAGTTTCCCTAAGGCCATGGTGAAAGGAATCCATTCACCATAGCCCATTTGGGCCACTCGAGGGGAGGGGGGAGGTAGGGGGGGGGAGGGGGGAGGGGTAGGGACTAGGGGGAGGCAGGAGTCTAGTCCCTTCGATGATGCGGTGATGTTCATTGTGCAGTGAAGGAAAACTTCTCCCTTATTTTTTATTGTAATGGAAATTTGCATAGTAGCCCAACTCTTTAGCAGGTTAAAGTTATAGACATGAAATTTCCATGAGCTATGGTGTTTTAGGGAATGTGTTGGCATCAAGCAAAGGAAAAAGGGATTTTTTTTTTTTTTTAATATTTTGTTAACTATTTCATCTTTATTCTGATATATGGATGTAATTATGAATGTTCAAGATGACTGTCATTTGTAGCTTTTAGAGTAGCTGCTTTGGCTAGTGAAGGTAAGTTATGTCTAGAAACCAATGTTGACTCTTTTCTATTTTATTAAATTTTTCTTAGATCCCACAATTTAGAGAGGACTCTGAACCTCTTATCACAAGCTATGGCAAGCAGTCTTGACCCCAAATTTCTTTCTTATATTATCTTAGATCATCTAAAATAATTAATAATTAGTTTTATACTAGGTAGTATGGAATCAAAGTGATTCCTGGGAAAATTAATTATTTATTATTAGGGGGCTATTGTAATTCTCCTATTACATAAAAAATTTCCTTATTAACAAGGTCAGCATCTTAGTTGCAGGTACAGGGACAGAGAGATCCCCCGAGTCTTTATTGTGTTGTCTTATAGGTGGATTCCTTCTTTTGTTTGACTTTCTGAAAGTAGCTAAGCTTAACTAACCTCGTACAATTTTGGCAAAGTATATCAAGGAAACACAGCATCTTTACAGAAAGTCTCAAATGTCCATTTTTCATGATCATTAGAATAACGTTTCAATGGGTAATGTGTCTTTTGCTTAGTGATCAGGTCCTTATCTTTTCAAAATTTTGATGGGCAACCAACCCAAATCACCTGCCCCCATGGAATGAAACCTTTAAAAAACAATTTACTTCCATCGAAGAATTAACTAGTTATCGTTCTCTCTCCAAGGTACTACACGTTTAGTGAATCTCGTTAAAGAGAAACTCTTAACATTTTAGGGAGGAAGAACAATGTATGGTCGTGTGGCCCTTGCACAAGAGTAGGAGCCAATGAGGGTCGCATAAGGGCATCAACAAGATGGGTTTTTGTATTTTATAGGGGTGGGAATGTTGTTTTGCTCTCCTCTGTGTCTGGGCACGGGGCCATTCGACTTAGTAGCATATTCATTGAGAAGTGGGGGATCGTGATGGGCGGGTAGGGTAATAGGTTGGATCTGACCTAAAACCTAATCAACATCAAGCTGGAATGGGTACAATTCATAGATTAAATATGGGGCATGCAGGTTTACATATTTATAACTATTGTTTCCTATATATTCAAATTTCTTTTTGGTAAAACTATAAATTCAAATTCAAGATTGGTCGGGGGTGGGGGTTGGCGACTTCCATAGCTAACAAAAATTTGGAAAATTTATTTATTTCCTTTGCCTTTAGGATGATGGTGTTTTGATCGGGCTGAAGTTTCGCCTTCTTCATTGAAATGGGGAATTTAATTTTTTTTTTTCTGATACTCTCTCGTCCATCTTCTGTGTTCCCAAGAAGGAAGTTGTGGATCCTTTGCATTTTTTCTTATTTTATCTGAAAATTTAAATTCATTAACTATTCAGTTTTGGCCTTTTAGACCAACTGATGAACCATTGAAATTAAAGTACAACATTTTTCTTCATTTCAAAAGATTCAAAATCCCGTACTAAGAGTTTCAAGTCCAACAGAAAGGTAAATAGACTCCATGGCTAGTTTCCCTGATCTTGATCAAACATTGAAATCACCTCCTCACAGTCAGACCAAACAATTACTGCTTTGGATCTGCTAGGGGTCTACTGACTGAAGAATACCTCATGTTTTTTTCAAAATTAATCTTTTGACCAGCTAGACTTTGAAAAAGGTGAAGGATGGCAAGAATAGTGTGAACATCATTTAAGGTGGTTTTAAAGAAAAGGAAAGTGTCGTTGGCAAAATAGAGATGAGTAATTTCAAGGGCAGATCTAGTAATTTTAATATCCTTGAAGATCCTTCAATTGCTAGAAAGAACAAATATGGATTGAGAGGACAACCCCCTCTGATCCCACGAGACGCTTCAAAAAATTTGAAGCTAGCCCCATTTAACTTGATGGAAAAAGAAACTGATGAGAATAGTACACTAGATGACACCAAAATTCTGAAAAACCTAGAAATTGAAAAATGAATCTAATATAAACCCATTCAATACAATCATAGGCTCTTGACAAGTCGAGCTTGATCGCTACCCAATCTACCCCACTCGACTTTTACTTTGTTTCATGAAGTGAGTAATTTCATTTGCAATAATGATAATATTAGAAATTTGACAATTTCGAAAAAAGGCCAATTGAAAGGGAGAGATAAATTGAGTAGAATTGATCGAAGTCTTTTGGCCAATAATTTTGTTGGTCACAATACACATTCTTATGGCCCTGAAATCTCCAGGCCAATGAGCACTATATTTTTTAAGAATTAAAGCCAGAATGGTGTGGTTTGTACCCATAGGCAACGGGAGGGAGAGAAAGAAAAGAAAAAGGTGGACACAAAATGAAAAAAAATCTTCTCGAATGAAATCTTAGCACTTGATGATAAATAGTATGCATTCCATCATGCCCTAATGATTGGTATGCACCAATTTTAAACACCGATTCTTTCACTTCATCCGTAGATCGGAAGGCACAAAGACACGGTGAAAAGAGATGCAATAGGAAAGGATCCTTAGTAGGGGTGTCAACCGGTCGGGCCGGTTCGGTTTCGGTTGGGCTTAATCGGGCTTGAAGACTTTCAAAGGCTACACCGTGTCCGCCCATTTAATTAATCGGGCTTAGTTATTGAGGGCATGGTACACTTTATGTTCGGTCGGTCGGTCTCGGGCTATAATCGGAGTACCTTAATCGGGCTTTAGTCGGGCCTTAATCGGGCTACAGACATATTTAATGTTAAACGGGCTTTAACCGGTTTTTAAACGGGCCCTCTTTAAAATGTGCTATTATATTCCGGCCCACTCATGCAAGTCCAAAAAAATGATAATAAATCAATAAATGATACCAAATATAAACATTATTTAAAATGTGAACATGTCTTTACTTTTTAGTTTTTATTCTTTAATTTGGGGGGGGGGGTAAAATAGGTATTTTACAATCATTAAAGGGTCGGGCCAAGTCGGTGCATAATAGGCCGGTCTCGGTCGGACATTATTCGGTCGGTCTCGGTCGGGCGCCCGACGGTCCAAGTAGCAAAACCGAGACCGACCATTTATAAACGGGCCGGGCTCAAGCCCGACACGTTTAATAAATGGTCCGGGCCTGACCGGTTTATAAACGATCGGTCCCGATCGATTTAGTCGGGTCGGGCCACTAATTGACACCCCTAATCCTTAGGGTTTGAAGTCCTGAAAATAAATGAGTTTGGATAAGAGAATGACGCTCGTACCAAGACTTGATACGAGACTCAACATGGACCAAAAATGGCTCGCAAAAATATTTGCCACGGCTCTTGGTTCAAAGATATCGACTATCCTCATTCTCTAGGAATTGGACCAAAAATGGCTCGCAAAAATATTTGCCACGGCTCTCAGTTCAAGGATATCGACTCTATCCTCATTCTCTAGGAATTGGATAAAATCTTAGACATTATGGAAAAACCTAGTGTTCCTATCATCTTGAGACATATAGAAGTGCCTAGATTTTTGGTACAAAAAAATTTCCTCAGCCTTCAGCATCCAATCCAAATTAGTTGATAAATCTAATAAAGATTGAGATAAAAGGATATGCACCCTCAAGATCATTAATGCGATTGATAAAATCTTGCAATTTGTATGGTAGAAAACCAAACACCTCCTAATTCCATTGTAAGAGGGAGTGCAAAAAGCATGTTTTAGGCTAATGGGCCACACTCCCCTACAAAAATCATTTTCCCCATATGTATAGTTGGAGTTCGAAAATTAAGAGTATGTAGTCCTACACCAAATTTTACTTACAAAATCAAAGGTATGAATACCTGTATGGTATATATGATACCCTCCAACATTGATTTCCAGCAAGAAAGGAATCAATGTGGCTTGTCTGGGTCCCCATTGATCTATCTGCATTGTGCAAGAAGTCATCTGCAGACTCATCTTCTATTGAAAATTGAAAAGAAAACAAACAAAAAAACATAACCCACAAGACATGTGACATGTTTTCATCTAGTTAAGTGACAGCAGCAGGATAGAAATAGGTGCAGTTACTGCAGCATGTCAACAACCTCACCCCCTTTCTTCTGCCTCTTTAATTAATTAAATCCTTTCAACTTAATAACTATCCTATGCTACCTTGATTTCTCCCCCACTTATCTTCATGTAAGAAATCAAGTGAAACATTTGTGTCATCAATGACTATATTGCTTAAAAAAAAGGGGCCAAGAACACAACCAATCAGGATTCAGGACCACAGCACTAGGGCTAATTGAATTTATAGCCTATACCTCTATGGCGAATTTCATTACCTAAAAGGTAGAATCAAAAAATAGAGAAAAGTTCAGAAGATAAAGAAGCATAAGTGACAAAATATCTATTTACAAGTGCACAGAAATACAGATGAGTGATAGTTGATAAAACCCGGTCAAGAAACTATTACGAGAACAGCCCGAGGGGGAGGGGGGAAGAGAGAATGGAAAACAAAGTACAAAGCATCCTGTGTCAAAATGTTTTGGGGAGGTAGGGTTAGGAACCTGTAAAATTCAGAGCAATTCCTCAGGAGTCAGTTTTGCTGGCTAGCATCTCAAGCCCCATTGACATGCGGAGTAGATTGTTGTGGCAAAGTCTTATCACCTCCATCAGTTTTTATGTCCTTCACCGCATTTCTAGTATCTTGATCCACTTTATCATCACCATCCTCATCATCATCATTTAGAAAAGATCCCTTTCGATGCAGTTCTTTCACCTTTCGGTATTCATCATAATGTGCTCTTCTGTGCTCCCGAAAACTCAGACTACTCTTACCTGTCTCAGAGTCTGGAAGAAAGTCCAAATGCAATAAGAGCAAAAGCTAACAATACAAAAATATATAAATAATAAACCTACATCATGGTCAGATATATAATTAAGTGGATTTCAGGGAACAAAGGAAGTCATATTATTTCATTTTGGAAAAGTTGAATCTTTTGATCTGTGATGCAGTCCAAGGAAGAATAATAACTGGTGGTACCGTTCACAAGGAATTGTGTGAGCCTCTCAATGGACAACTTTGGTGGAGGATCCCACTGGAAAATCTTTGTTTGCTACTGGAATACTCTGTAGAGTATAAAATAAGTTCCTATTTTGTTTAGTAGTGGTTTATTTCAAGTTAGTAGTTCCTTTCTTAACAAGTATGCTACTTAATGGCGGTTATTTTGGTACTTAGTAGCTGCAATTTTGGGATTTTCTACTTTGTAGAGAGTTCCTATGACATATGGAGCAGACTGAATGGAGGAGAACCAACGACCTGAACCAGCTCTTAATGGTAACGTATAGGACCAGTGGTGATTTCTCATTCGATCTCAGACCTGAGGATGGATATGGTGGAAATTCCTAGTGTACTGTGTCATTTCATGGTGGTGAATTAACTCCAAAAATATGAGGCTTAATGAAGAACTCCTGAAGGAGAATACAACCAGAATTGTCGGTGATTTTGGTTGCTGCTAGAACAGGGAATGGGATGTAGGGATTAGGTATCACAGAAGGGAAAGAAACCAAAGAGAAGAGACGGAAGATGAAGAACAAAGGAGGAGGCCAACCTGAGAGATATTCGAGACTGCACATATAGGAAGGAATAAGTCACAATCGCAGGGAAGAAGGAAGAAGAGGAAGCACCACACTCACAACCGTGAGACACTCAACTTCTATTCCATTATTCAAATCCAATGCATTGAGTTACAACCATATTTAAAGAAAGTGCTTGAGTTTTCTGTCTGGGAGCATGGCTCTATATCTCTCATCCCCAACAAGGAGCAAAGATGTCATTTCATAGGGGGAGAGGAGAGAGAGACACATAGGGAGGCGCTGGCTCAGCCACACTCCTGGACAGAGAACAAATAGAAACACAACTATAAAGCTAGAAAACTAACCCAACAAGGAAACTTGAAATAGTTATAGAGCCAGCACTCCTGGACAGAGAACAAATAGAAACACAACTATAAAGCTAGAAAACCAACTCAACATGGAAACTTGAAATAGGAAAACTATAACGCCCTGGCCCCATTAACCTTGACACAATATTATCCTCTTTGGCCCATGGGCCTCAAGGCTTTAAAACATGTTGTGCCATGTTAAAGAGGCTAAAGATTATCAACTAGCCCAACAACCTCCCCCTAGGCGATGTGGGACTAAAGTTCGCACACCCTCACCGATTTCCCAAACCCCTTGGTACTAATTCTTGGTGGGGCACCTCACCGATCTCCTAGGAGGGATTGGTACACTTTCCGTATTCTTGGATGCCACAAAAACTATCTTCTACACATTGAAACTCTTAACTAAAACTCCAATAGAAAGAGAATTAAAAATTACAAAGAATCTCAAAACTAGAAATTAATAAATCCTCAACTATCCTATTTAGACTAAAGACCCAAATTCGGACCTAGTTTTTGGTCTGGGTTCAGCACGGTCCAGGGAAGTGCTTCAGCATCAATATGGTTTGAAGTTCTAATCCCATTTAGTTTCTGCCACATTTCTCAGATATGGGTTCTCTGTGATTCTGGTTTCTGTAGGTTTGCTAGTGTTTGCTTGTTTCAGCCTAGCCTACCTCATCAATATGAGTAGAAGTGCATTCGATTCAGACTGCACAAAATTGAATTTGTCCAGAAATAAGTCCATAAATGCAGCTTGATTAATGAATCAAGAGGCATTGCCAAGCAAGATGCAATACGGGTGTTTCAAATCTAATCTGAACAATGATAGTAGACAATGTGGAAACACCGAAATGGTTGAACAAGGCGACATTCATAGAACAATCTGCCCTATTAAAATTCTCATTTATAGGGTCAAGCAAAAGAACTAAGCACAAGAGAACAAGCAACCCCAAATGAAGGGTGAGACCAGGAGAGAATTATAATGTTATGGGAGAAGTTGGGACCTTCATCATCTTGTTCCATGGCATCTGCCTCATCCTCAGAAGATGTCCAGCCCCCAGACCGCATACAGTGATTTCTACTTGATGAAGCCACATCATTCAAGGCAGTCCTTATGGCATTGGCATGCTCAGCATTACCCATGCATTCATCAAAATCCCGTATAGGAGATAGGGAGCCTGCAGAAAAGGGAAGTATCCAGTTAAACTTGGTCCAAATCATTTAATATAATCTTCAGAAAGTACTGACAATGTATGGACAGGAAATGAGGTCCATCAACACACCATCATCTTCAATCAAGTGGTGGTATGGTGTCTTAGGTTCTGTGATCTTCTGCCTTACAGGTTTATTTTTCTCAATTTCTCCCAAGTTAGCTTCATCCCATCTTACACGTCCCCTGATTCCAGAAAAGAAATGAGCAAGTTTGTCTCTATTATTTCTCAGAATCTGAAGAAATGCATAAGTGAATAAAAAAAAATTCAAGAACTAAATACGCAAGCAGCAAGTACAATATCGTGTCTGGAATGTTTTAAGCAAATATCCAATATAAGGCAGCGCATGTTTTATATAATTCAAAACTAAATTATAAACCAGTTCACTAACATGGCTGCTGAAAAACAACCCCTCTGATAAATCAACCTGAATAATTTTATTAACTATTATTAACTAACAGCAATACTCTTCATCAACTCCTCATCTAAAACTAAAAAGAGAAAACCATACCTTTCTTTTCTACAAATCTAAAATTTCACTGGTGTCACGGTTGCTTGGGACCCAAAAAGGGAACCATAATATTGGCCACATCAGCCTATCTTAGCGTCTAACACTTAACTCCCATGTACAAAATGTCGTGCAAGAGTGGTACCATATCCTTGCAGCACTGAATTTTCTATCAAGATCCTACCTTACATCAGAAAACCAAGGCCAGGGGAACCATTGGACCCAATGCTGCTTGCATAGTGCCCAAGTAGAAATCATCCTCTTTTGCAAGGTATGCCTGAATTGGAATGTCTCCTCACATTATTTAACAAAGCAGATATGAAACCTTACCATAGTTTTTAAGGCGGTAAGGCGACGGAGGCATTTGAGGGTCTTTCGGAGCGCCTTAGCGATAAGGTGGGCATAAAGCGTCGCCTTATCGACTAAAATGTTCCTGTGTAATTTTTTTTATAAAACCAATCTATTTGGCTCAAATCCTAGTTGAATCCTATTACTCAGATGTTAAATAAATATTAAAGGTTCATATTCATACCAATGTAAGATATTCATCAAGAAAACAAATCAGTAAAGTGAATAAACTAAGTTCATCTTCATCAATCATCAATCATCAATCATCAATCATATCAACATATAATATAAATATATAATTATGAAACAAAATTATAAATATAAAGAAAAGAAGACAAAAAATATAAGTATTTATTATACTTACCTCTATGATGCCAAAATGAGTGCCTAAGCCCTAAGGTTATCCACTATATTTCTACTCCTGTCAAAAGAAGAATGAAGCTCACTGTTGCCGGAGCAAAATGGTCGCCTGGATCAGTGGTTCTTCCTTGTTCCTTGATTCCTTCTCAAAGCCCTTTCTTAAAACCCTTGACAAAATCCAAACCCTGTTTGTGAATCGTGTTTTTGTTTTGTTTGTTTTGGGTTATTTTGGGTGGAGTAAAGCTGATCCCATACATCTCAAGTGTTAACAAAATCATACACCTACCAATAAAAAATCTATATTTGGAATCTTCATCAAGTAATTTTAAAATATGTTTAAAAAAAAAAACCCCAAAATGTGCCACTTCACATAAGGCGGAGCACCGCCTTATCATCTCTAGACCGCATCAGCGCCAAGGCGTTACTAAGGCGTCGCCTTACCAGCGCCTAAAAACTATGAACCTTACATTTGAAGGATCTGGGCAATAGAAATGATGGTGTAATGGCAGTGGATTATTACACTAGTTCTGATAATACAATAGTTCAATAACTCCAGTGAACACCAATTTCAATATGGAACATGGATCACAGGATGCATAACAGCATTCAGATTTAGTGAATTATTTTCTATGACATTCAGACAGAAACGAACTAAGCTATTAAACAGCTGTGACCATAATACTCGTTCATTTCCTATCCATAACCATGGATCTCAATCATAAACCTAAGCTATTAAACAGAAGTAACCATAGAAACCGTTCATTTCCTATCCATGACCACAAATCGCAATCATAAGTACAATGTAACAGAAGGTACTGCTGATAAGAACTTTCAGCTCCACTGAAGGGAATAACAAGTATAGAGATTGTTCATGTTATCCAGCTATCATAATCAATGCTTAATCCATATCAGCAACAGAAATTCAAGAATGAGATGACCTCTCATAATAAATGAGAAAGATGTGAATAGACCCAACTCTTGAGGTGGGTTAAATGAACTACCTCATTTCTTTTAGTGTCTAATCTCCTTAAATGATCCAATCACTGCGAGAAATTGCCAGAGCAACCTGATTTCACAGAGAAATAGTTAAGTGTCATACATTCTTAATATCTTACAGAAGAAGAGAACGTTGAAAAACCCATTTGGTGGAAAAAGAAAGAGAATGTTAAATAGTATATAAAAGCACCCTTGATGTTTTATGCCACAGAAACAAATATTCCTTAATATTAAAATCATTACGGTTGCAACTTGGGCCAGCGTGAGAAATTTGGGCTTACATTTTAACTACATTGGGTCGCACTTAGAGTTCAACCCTATTCATAATAATCAATTTCCCAACACAGACAGCATGAGTTGCAGCCCTAGCTCAAACACTTCTTGACACGTGTTCTGAATCTAGTAAAAGGGTCAATAAAACCTAAAGAATATGAAAGAATCTCATACACCCCACCATATAGAAATATACTTTTATTTACACAGTACATTCCCACTAAAAAAATTATACAGCTAACTGCTCGCCAATAATGTCTGTAAATTGTCATTAAATAAAAAACCTAGTTTTCCTGTGCCCATGGTGAATGGGAATCCATTCACCGCGGGGCTTGAGATGCTTGCGGGGGGTATCGGGAGGGTATTTTGGGAAGGCACTAAAACCGTATAGGGGCTTGTGAACCCTAGGATGGTGGATGAACCGTCCACCATGGGTTTAGGAAAGAAAAATTATCTGAACACAAATGCTATTCATTCTGTTTCCAATGAACAAAACAAGTTTTCAAATTTCATTGATAGGTTTGGGTATATAATGCTTACAAATAAAAATTTACTAGATTTGATGCAGTTGCATAGAAATTGAAAGATGATTTAGGGTTAACATGTCGCTAGACTTGGATGATCTACGTTATTGAAACTTATATTCCCAAAAGAGATATAAATCTTATCAATTCTTGATAGATTCATGTTCCAAGAAATTCATGTTAGCACAAATAGAAATGCAATGGACCGCCTATCTTATGTCAGTAACCATCATATTAAGGCCTTAGGGAATTTTGTTGGAGAAAGCGGGTAAGAAACCAAATTTGGAAACATGAGTTGGTTACTTATAGTTGATAGTGGCAAAGTAAATCAATAAAGATCTTACAACTATGTAATTTCAAAGTCAATCTACCACTCCTTCTATCTCTCTACCCATCTCAATCTTTGATGACAGTTTTCTGATCTGCATACTCCTTGTAAATTTCTAAATGATTGAGATTTCTACCATTCTACATGTGCAGAGATGGGGTCAGGAAAAAATGTTACCGTTTACAGTTATCAGTAAGCCAGTATTTCCCACCTCACCATTGAAGTTTTTTTCTTGGAAAAATGTCACTGTTTACAACTATCAGTATAACCAATTTTTCCCTTCCCACCTCACCATTAAAGTTTTTTTCTTGGAAGATCTCTTTCCTCAATAGATGTAAGGTTGAAATATTATAATACAGAGGTGTTCTGCTTTTCTGATAAGCAAATAATACACTAGTGTTCTTAACCTATTTCTGTAGAAAATGTGAAAGCCAACTGATTGTCTTACTAATTATATTAGCTTTTTGATGCCATTCATATTGAGAAGCAAATAAGAAATAGAGATTCAATTTGTTATATGTGTATCCCGATAAAACATTAGCAAAAGTATAATATGTAAAATCATATGGGAGTACAGACACATTCAAATATCAGCTAGCTGGAACATCCAGGTTCAAAGAATCCGTTAACTGAGTCAAGAGGCGCCATGTATTCTAAGTTTTTTGATGAAACAGCAACCAAGGTTTGATCAACAGTAGCAGTAGGTTGATAAATGTATATCCACATGAGGGCAGCAATGAAGGCATAAATTGCACTTGTCATCGCCTCTTCCCGGAGAAACACCAATATCCATTAAAATATGCAAAACCAATCCATTACAATTGATCCCGCTCTATGCATGTAGCTGAAATAACCTAGAGGGGGGGTGAATAGGTTATACTAGTGGAATTTGACTCTTTTCGATAAATAGGTCACAAGTGTGACAACAAGTTAAATAAATGCGGAGAAAATAAAACAAGAACAACCACAACACAAGATTTATAGTGGTTTGACTCAATTCGAGTCTAGTCCACTCCCTACAAGAATCCTCTTGTAAGGTATTCCACTAGTTCTCCCTTTCAGTACAGTAGGTAGAGAAGAAAACCTTTACAATCTTTTTCACGGATAATAATATCCTTACAAATCTCCTTTCCAGGCAGAGAGACGCCTTTACAATCTCTTTTAGAGGTAGAGAGAGACCTTTTTCTTTTTAGGATAAGAGAATCCTTACAATCCTAAGTACAGTCTAGAATTGTAAAAACAGAAATCAATAAGAAATAGTGGAATAAGAGGAATACCTCAAGTGTGGTGCAAATGATGAGAATGAATAATAAATGATGAATGATGCACCTTTTGTAAAGTCCTCTCTTACGGCTTTGACTTGCACAGGAGAGAGTAGAGGACTTTGATTGAGACTTGAGCCTCTTGTTGGGATTTGTGTAATAGAATAACTCAAGTAGAAATAAACTTTTTGAATGCTTGCAATAATGCTCTTAAGCTCTTTCTTAATGAATATTTAATTAAGAGTAATTTGGGTATTTACAGGTGAACTTAGTGAAGCATTTTAGGCAGGGAATCAGGCTCTAACGGACATATTCTGGGACCACCGGTCGACCGCCATCAGTAGCCGGTCGACCGCCAAGAGCCGTTGTAGGCAAAATATAGCCGTTGGGGCACTTCCAGGCAGTCACCGGTCGACCGGGACTTTCAGCCGGTCGACCGCCTATGGTCTCGGACAGGTCCGGTCGACCGGGGCTTCCAGCCGGTCGACCGCCTATGGTCTCGGGAAGTTCCGGTCGACCGGGGCTTCCAGCCGGTCGACTGCCAACATTATATGCTCTGTTTTGACAGAATGCTGTCATACTGATCAGTCATCAGTGTTTTGACCATAACTTTTCGGTCCGACTTCAGAATGATCTGAGATCAGTTGCGTTGGAATCACAACTCAATTTCCTACAACTTCTATGAAGGATTCATCTCCTGATACTAATTTTAAGATTCCCTAAAATACCCTTGAGTCAGGTTAATGTGTGTTCCACACCACTTAGAGACTTTCCATACTTGGTCAAGGCATGTTCTATGGTCATTCTAGTATGATGCAATGCACATGCATGAGGTGAGTGCATATAAGTATGTAAAAATTACAAATTACATTAAAATAACTAATCTATCCTAGTGGTCTTCTTCTTCACTTGAACCTTCCATTCTTTGGCCCTTCATCTTCTTTCCTTCTTGTTTGTTGTTTCATGTCTTTAAGCTTCATGTCTTGATTCGACCTTCTAAGTGTTTCTTCAAGCTCATCACACTTTATCAAACCAAGTTAAAGATGTATGTTTGTTTGTTAACACCAAAACATGGCAAGGAGTGTGGACATGTTTTCCAACAATCTCCCCCTTTTTGGTGATGACAAACAAACATAGACAATGAAACCAAATACAAGAAATAATTTGACTATCTCTGTGTAAAGATAAATAGGATAATGTAATTCAGAGCCAGAAAGTGAACAAGGATAGATAAAGTCATTTCCATAAACAATTAAAGACAGTCACTGTCATACTATCATGTTTAGGAATAAATATTCTCCCCCTTTTGTCAACAGCAAAAAGGGAATCAAAACTACACAAGAGATTAAAATACTCCCCCTGAGTATGTGCCACATAGAAAAGTATCATAAGTTCAACTTTTCATAAATGTCAAAAGTATATAATAATAAACGACTGAAACAAACATGAAGTTTCAAAAAGAAAAATAACTCCTAATCCGCTGCATCCGCATCCTCCATGTCTGCCTTGTCATCGTCTTCTTCGTCATCCTCATCGTCCTCGTCGTTGCGTAGGAGCTTGAGAATCTCATTCTGCTTTCTTTCCATTTTTGCCAACTGGGCAAGGATGATGTTTCCAACTTTCTGAAGATCAGCAACAGTTGCATAGGCTGATGTCTCATCATTGCCTGGTTGCTGTGGCTGGCTAGGTCCAACAGCAGTCTTTTTGGAGTTTGTGGGCTGTTGGGGAAGAAGATGTATTTTGCGAATGGTGGAAAGATTGATCTCTTGAGGAAATGGGTCAAATGATTCACCAGAAAAATCTACTTGAAAGTGGTCCATGATTTGGCAAATCATCCTTCCATAGGGTAGATTTCCCTTTTGAAATCTATCACCATGGGTAATCATGGTTTTGAGTAGAATGTAAGGAAGGTTGATGGGTACAGTTTTGCAAACACAGTAAGTAAGATAGACATGAAATGGGAAAACTTCATCTCTATGACCACTCTTTGGGAGAATGTTGTAAGAGATGATGAGATTGACAATCCTCCTTATATCAGTGAGTTCCTTAGCCTTAATTTTGTGTGTATTAGCATATTCCTTCATGATGCTAGAATACACACAGTCAACATCCATGAATTGTTCTATGTAGGTCTTGGGTTGGTAGTATTTAAGGTCCCCTGTCACAAAAATGTCTAGGATTTCTCCTAAAATCAGGATGTCTATGTCTATTGGAACGCCCTTAACATAGGAATGGACCAAAAGGTTGTCACCTTCACCAGAGAAGGTAAGGTTACAAAAGAACATTTTGACAAGATGGGGATAACAATAGGAGTCAAGTTTGAGAATGTTGCCCCATCCCAAAGCATCAAAAAGTTCTTTGATGTCATACCTGGACAAAGAGTCGGTATTGATGGTCCTACCTTGCTCTATGTTGCGAGAAATGTAGAGATCCCATGATTCTTGAGCAATAGAGGAGGAGAATCATGTATCTTTGTCCGAAGCCTTCCTTTTTCCCTTCTGAGCTACGGTTTTCTTGCCTCTATGTGGGCGATGAAAGTCCATGATGATTAGAGGTGTAAGAGAGAAAGAGATGCAAGGGTTTTGGGAGATGAATAGGAATAATCTCAAGAGATCTAGGGTAGAAGGAAGTTCTAAGCTAGGGTTTTGGGAGATGAATAGTTGAAATGAGGTTTTAGGCCAAATAGGATTTTAAAGTTTGAAAGAAAAAAAAAGGGGGTTAAAAAGTCGATTTTAAAGAGTCCAGAATTGAATTTTCGGCGGCGCCGGTCGACCGGTTATATGGTGGCGATCGACCGGTAACCCTTTCGGTTAGAGGTGGTTGATCGGAAGTCATTGGCGGTCGACCGGTAAACTATTCGGTCAGTGTCGGTTGACCGGTATATTGGGGCGGTCGACCGGTAGAGTCCAAGAAGTATTAGAACCTAGAAAAATTATGGTTGCGGAAAGGATTTTTCAAGTCCGGGCTTTTGGAAAAGAATATTCAAGAATGAATGTTTATTCATTCAGCCAAATGGGTTGCAAATACCAAGCTCCTTCCTTAGGGAACTAAAACGTTCTTCACCAAGAGGTTTAGTAAATATATCTGCGAGTTGTTTATCAGTCTCAATGAATTCTAGAGAGACATCGCCATTTTGAATGGTGTCTCGTAGAAAGTGGTGTCAAATATCAATGTGCTTTGCCCTTGAGTGTAAAATGGGATTTTTACTCAAGTTTATGGCACTGGTGTTATCGCACAT